>NW_027488576.1:1500000-1763306 GCF_050948215.1 Halictus rubicundus
ATGCTCTATCCTCAATCCTATCCTCTATCCTATCCTATCCTCTATCCTATCCTATCCTCTATCCTATCCTATCCTCTATCCTATCCTATCCTCTATCCTATCCTATCCTCTATCCTATCCTATCCTCTATCCTATCCTATCCTCCATCGTCTCCTGTCCTCTATCCTATCCTATCCCCTATCCTATCCTCTATCGTCTCCTATCCTCTATCCTATCCAGTCCCCTATCGGATCCTCTATCCTATCCTATCCTCAATCCTATCCTATCCTCAATCCTATCCTATCCTCTATCCTATCCTATCCTCTATGCTATCCCATCCTCTATCCTATACTATGCTCTATCCTATCCTATCCTCTATCCTATCCTATCCTCTATCCTGTCCTATCCTCTATCCTATCCTATGCTCTATCCTATCCTTTCCTCTATCCTATCCTATCCTCTATTCTATCCTATCCTCCATCGTCTCCTGTCCTCTATCCTATCCAATCCCCTATCGGATCCTCTATCCTATCCAATCCCCTATCCTATCCTCTATCGTCTCCTATCCTCTATCCTATCCAATCCCCTATCGGATCCTCTATCCTATCCTATCCTCAATCCTATCCTATCCTCAATCCTATCCTATCATCTATCCTATCCTATCCTCTATCCTATCCTATCCTCTATCCTATCCAATCCCCTATCGGATCCTCCATCCTATCCTATCCTGTATCCTATCCTATCCCCAATCCTATCCTATCCTCTATCCTATCCTATTCTCTATCCTATCCTATCCTCAATCCTATCCTATCCTCAATCCTATCCTATCCTCTATCCTATCCTATCCTCTATCCTATCCTATGCTCTATCCTACCCTTTCCTCTATCCTATCCTATCCTCTATTCTATCCTATCCTCCATCGTCTCCTGTCCTCTATCCTATCCAATCCCCTATGGGATCCTCTATCCTATCCTATCTTCTATCCTATCCTATCCTCAATCCTATCTTATCCTCTCTCCTATCCTATCCTCTATCCTATCCTCTATCCTATCCTATCCTCTATCCTATCCTATGCTCTATCCTCAATCCTATTCTCTATCCTACCCTATCCTCTATCCTATCCTATACTCTAACCTATCCTATCCTCTATCCTATCCTATACTCTATCCTATCCTATCCTATCCAATCCCCTATCCTATCCTCTATCCTATCCTATCCTCTATCCTATCCTATCCTCAATCCTATCCTATCCTCTATCCTATCCTATCCTCTATGCTACCCCATCCTCTATCCTATCCTATCCTCTATCCTATCCTATCCTCTATCCTATCCTATCCTGTATCCTATCCTATCCTCTATCCTATGCTCTATCCTCAATCCTATCCTCTATCCTATCCTATCCTCTATCCTATCCTAGCCTCTATCCTATCCAATCCTCTATCCTATCCTCTATACTATCCTATCCTCTATCCTATCATATCCTCTATCCTATCCTATCCTCTATCCTATCCTATCCTCAATCCTATCCTATCCTCTATCCTATCCTATCCTCTATTCTATCCTATCCTCCATCGTCTCCTGTCCTCTATCCTATCCAATCCCCTATCCTATCCTCTATTCTATCCTATCCTCCATCGTCTCCTGTCCTCTATCCTATCCAATCCCCTATCCTATCCTCTATCCTATCCAATCCCCTATCGGATCCTCTATCCTATCCTATCATCAATCCTATCCTATCCTCAATCCTATCCTATCCTCAATCCTATCCTATCCTCTATCCTATCCTATCCTCTATGCTACCCCATCCTCTATCCTATCCTATCCTCTATCCTATCCTATCCTCTATCCTGTCCTATCCTCTATCCTATCCTATGCTCTATCCTATCCTTTCCTCTATCCTATCCTATCCTCTATTCTATCCTATCCTCCATCGTCTCCTGTCCTCTATCCTATCCAATCCCCTATCCTATCCTCTATCGTCTCCTATCCTCTATCCTATCCAATCCCCTATCCTATCCTCTATCGTCTCCTATCCTCTATCCTATCCAATCCCCTATCGGATCCTCTATCCTATCCTATCATCAATCCTATCCTATCCTCAATCCTATCCTATCCTCAATCCTATCCTATCCTCTATCCTATCCTATCCTCTATGCTACCCCATCCTCTATCCTATCCTATCCTCTATCCTATCCTATACTCTATCCTATCCTATCCTCAATCCTATCCTATCCTCTATCCTATCCTATCCTCTATGCTACCCCATCCTCTATCCTATCCTATCCTCTATCCTATCCTATCCTCTATCCTATCCTATCCTCTATCCTATGCTCTATCCTCAATCCTATCCTCTATCCTATCCTATCCTCTATCCTATCCTAGCCTCTATCCTATCCAATCCTCTATCCTATCCTCTATACTATCCTATCCTCTATCCTATCATATCCTCTATCCTATCCTATCCTCTATCCTATCCTATCCTCTATCCTATCCTTTCCCCTATCCTATCCTATCCTCTATTCTATCCTATCCTCCATCGTCTCCTGTCCTCTATCCTATCCAATCCCCTATCCTATCCTCTATCGTCTCCTATCCTCTATCCTATCCAATCCCCTATCGGATCCTCTATCCTATCCTATCCTCAATCCTATCCTATCCTCTATCCTATCCTATCCTCTATGCTATCCCATCCTCTATCCTATACTATACTCTATCCTCTCCTATCCTCTATCCTATCATATCCTCTATCCTATCCTATCCTCTATCCTATCCTATGCTCTATCCTATCCTTTCCTCTATCCTATCCTATCCTCTATTCTATCCTATCCTCCATCGTCTCCTGTCCTCTATCCTATCCAATCCCCTATCCTATCCTCTATCGTCTCCTATCCTCTATCCTATCCAATCCCCTATCGGATCCTCTATCCTATCCTATCCTCTATCCTATCCTATCCTCAATCCTATCTTATCCTCTCTCCTATCCTATCCTCTATCCTATCCTCTATCCTATCCTATCCTCTATCCTATCCTATACTGTATCCTATCCTATCCTCTATACTATCCTATCCTCTATCCTATGCTATCCTCAATCCTATCCTATCCTCTATCCTATCCTATCCTCTATGCTATCTCATCCTCTATCCTATCCTATGCTCTATCCTCAATCCTATTCTCTATCCTATCATATCCTCTATCCTATCCTATACCCTATCCTATCCTATCCTCTATACTATCCTATCCTCTATCCTATCCTATTCTCTATCCTATCATATCCTATCCAATCCCCTATCCTATCCTCAATCCTATCCTATCCTCAATCCTATCCTATCCTCTATCCTATCCTATCCTCTTTCCTATCCTTTCCTCTATCCTATCCTATCCTCTATTCTATCCTATCCTCCATCGTCTCCTCTCCTCTATCATATCCAATCCCCTATCCTATCCTCTATCGTCTCCTATCCTCTATCCTATCCAATCTCCTATCGGATCCTCCATCCTATCCTATCCTGTATCCTATCCTATCCCCAATCCTATCCTATCCTCTATCCTATCCTATTCTCTATCCTATCCTATCCTCAATCCTATCCTATCCTCAATCCTATCCTATCCTCTATTCGATCCTATCCTCTAACCTATCGTATCCTCTATACGATCGTATCCTCTATCCTATCGTGTCCTCGATCCTATAATATCATCCATCCTATCCTATCCTCAATCCTATCCTATCCTCTACCCTATCCTATCCTCTATCCTATCCTATCCTATCCTCTATGCTATCCCATCCTCTATCCTATCCTATCCTCTATCCTATCCTATCCTCTATCCTATCCTATCCTCTATCCTATCCTATCCTCTATCCTATCCTAGCCTCTATGCTATCCCATCATCTATCCTATCCTATCCTGTATCCTATCCTATCCTCTATCCTATCCTATCCTCTATCCTATGCTCTATCCTCAATCCTATACTCTATCCTATCCTATCCTCTATCCTATCCTATACTCTATCCAACCTATCCTCTATCCTATGCTCTATCCTCAATCCTATACTCTATCCTATCCTATCCTCTATCCTATCCTATCCTCTATCCTATCCTATCGTCAATCCTATCCTATCCTCTATCCTATCCTATCCTCTATGCTATCCCATCCTCTATCCTATCCTATGCTGTATCGTCAATCCTATTCTCTATTCTATCCTATACTCTATCCTATCCTATCCTATCCTCTTTACTATCCTGTTCTCTATCCTATCCTATCCTCTATCCTATCCTGTCCTCGAGCATATAATATCATCCATCCTATCCTATTCTCTATCCTACCCTATCCTATCCTCTATCGTATCCTATCCTCTATCCTATCCTATCCTCTCTCCTCTCCTATCCTCTATCCTATCCTCTATCCTATCCTATCCTCTATCCCATCCTATACCCCAGCCTATCCTATCCTATCCAATCCCCTATCCTATCCTCTATTCGATCCTATCCTCTATCCAATCCTATCCTCTATCCTATCCGATCCCCTATCCTATCTTATCCTCTCTCCTATCCTATCCTCTATCCTATCCTCTATCCTATCCTATCCTCTATCCTATCCTATACTGTATCCTATCCTATCCTCTATACTATCCTATCCTCTATCCTATGCTATCCTCAATCCTATCCTATCCTCTATCCTATCCTATCCTCTATGCTATCTCATCCTCTATCCTATCCTATGCTCTATCCTCAATCCTATTCTCTATCCTATCATATCCTCTATCCTATCCTATACCCTATCCTATCCTATCCTCTATACTATCCTATCCTCTATCCTATCCTATACTCTATCCTATCATATCCTATCCAATCCCCTATCCTATCCTCAATCCTATCCTATCCTCAATCCTATCCTATCCTCTACCCTATCCTATCCTCTATCCTATCCTATCCTATCCTCTATGCTATCCCATCCTCTATCCTATCCTATCCTCTATCCTATCCTATCCTCTATCCTATCCTATCCTCTATCCTATCCTATCCTCTATCCTATCCTAGCCTCTATGCTATCCCATCATCTATCCTATCCTATCCTGTATCCTATCCTATCCTCTATCCTATCCTATCCTCTATCCTATCCTATCCTCTATCCTATCCTATCGTCAATCCTATCCTATCCTCTATCCTATCCTATCCTCTATGCTATCCCATCCTCTATCCTATCCTATGCTGTATCGTCAATCCTATTCTCTATCCTATCCTATACTCTATCCTATCCTATCCTATCCTCTTTACTATCCTGTTCTCTATCCTATCCTATCCTCTATCCTATCCTGTCCTCGAGCATATAATATCATCCATCCTATCCTATTCTCTATCCTACCCTATCCTATCCTCTATCGTATCCTATCCTCTATCCTATCCTATCCTCTCTCCTCTCCTATCCTCTATCCTATCCTCTATCCTATCCTATCCTCTATCCTATCCTATACTCTATCCTATCCTATCCTATCCAATCCCCTATCCTATCCTCTATTCGATCCTATCCTCTATCCAATCCTATCCTCTATCCTATCCGATCCCCTATCCTATCTTATCCTCTCTCCTATCCTATCCTCTATCCTATCCTCTATCCTATCCTATCCTCTATCCTATCCTATACTGTATCCTATCCTATCCTCTATACTATCCTATCCTCTATCCTATGCTATCCTCAATCCTATCCTATCCTCTATCCTATCCTATCCTCTATGCTATCTCATCCTCTATCCTATCCTATGCTCTATCCTCAATCCTATTCTCTATCCTATCATATCCTCTATCCTATCCTATACCCTATCCTATCCTATCCTCTATACTATCCTATCCTCTATCCTATCCTATACTCTATCCTATCATATCCTATCCAATCCCCTATCCTATCCTCAATCCTATCCTATCCTCAATCCTATCCTATCCTCTATCCTATCCTATCCTCTATCCTATCCTTTCCTCTATCCTATCCTATCCTCTATTCTATCCTATCCTCCATCGTCTCCTCTCCTCTATCATATCCAATCCCCTATCCTATCCTCTATCGTCTCCTATCCTCTATCCTATCCAATCTCCTATCGGATCCTCCATCCTATCCTATCCTGTATCCTATCCTATCCCCAATCCTATCCTATCCTCTATCCTATCCTATCCTCTATCCTATCCTATCCTCAATCCTATCCTATCCTCAATCCTATCCTATCCTCTATCCTATCCTATCCTCTATCCTATCCTATCCTCTATCCTATCCAATCCCCTATCGGATCCTCCATCCTATCCTATCCTGTATCCTATCCTATACCCAATCCTATCCTATCCTCTATCCTATCCTATTCTCTATCCTATCCTATCCTCAATCCTATCCTATCCTCAATCCCATCCTATCCTCTATGCGATCCTATCCTCTAACCTATCGTATCCTCTATACGATCGTATCCTCTATCCTATCGTGTCCTCGATCCTATAATATCATCCATCCTATCCTATCCTCAATCCTATCCTATCCTCTACCCTATCCTATCCTCTATCCTATCCTATCCTATCCTCTATGCTATCCCATCCTCTATCCTATCTTATCCTCTATCCTATCCTATCCTCTATCCTATCCTATCCTCTATCCTATCCTATCCTCTATCCTATCCTAGCCTCTATGCTATCCCATCATCTATCCTATCCTATCCTGTATCCTATCCTATCCTCTATCCTATCCTATCCTCTATCCTATGCTCTATCCTCAATCCTATACTCTATCCTATACTATCCTCTATCCTATCCTATACTCTATCCAACCTATCCTCTATCCTATGCTCTATCCTCAATCCTATACTCTATCCTATCCTATCCTCTATCCTATCCTATCCTCTATCCTATCCTATCGTCAATCCTATCCTATCCTCTATCCTATCCTATCCTCTATGCTATCCCATCCTCTATCCTATCCTATGCTGTATCGTCAATCCTATTCTCTATCCTATCCTATACTCTATCCTATCCTATCCTATCCTCTTTACTATCCTGTTCTCTATCCTATCCTATCCTCTATCCTATCCTGTCCTCGAGCATATAATATCATCCATCCTATCCTATTCTCTATCCTACCCTATCCTATCCTCTATCGTATCCTATCCTCTATCCTATCCTATCCTCTCTCCTCTCCTATCCTCTATCCTATCCTCTATCCTATCCTATCCTCTATCCTATCCTATACTCTATCCTATCCTATCCTATCCAATCCCCTATCCTATCCTCTATTCGATCCTATCCTCTATCCAATCCTATCCTCTATCCTATCCGATCCCCTATCCTATCCTATCCTCTATCCTATCCTATCCTCTATCCTATCCTTTCCTCCATCCTATCCTATCCTCTATTCTATCCTATCCTCCATCGTCTCCTGTCCTCTATCCTATCCTATCCTCTATCCTATCCTCTCTCCTGAATCCTATAATAGCCTCTATCCTATCCTATACTCTATCCTATCCCATGCAGTATCCTATCCTATCCTCTATCCTATCCTATCCTCTATCCTATCCTATCCTCTATCCTATCCTATCCTCTATCCTATCCTATCCTCTATCCTATCCTATCCTCTATCCTATCCTATCCTCTATGCTATCCCATCATCTATCCTATCCTATCCTCTATCCTATCCTATCCTCTATCCTATCCTATCCTCTATCCTATCCTATCCTCTATCCTATCCTATCCTCTATCCTATCCTATCCTCTATCCTATCCTATCCTCTATCCTATCCTATCCTCTATCCTATCCTATCCTCTATCCTATCCTATCCTCTATCCTATCCTATCCTCTATCCTATCCTCTATCCTATCCTATCCTCTATCCTATCCTATACTCTATCCTATCCTATCCTCTATCTTATCCTATCCTCTATCCTATCCTATCCTCTATCCTATCCTATCCTCTATCCTATCCTATCCTCTATCCTATCCTATCCTCTATCCTATGCTCTATCCTCAATCCTATCCTCTATCCTATCCTATCCTCTATCCTATCCTATCCTCTATCCTATCCTATCCTCTATCCTATCCTATCCTCTATCCTATCCTATCCTCTATCCTATCCTATCCTCTATCCTATCCTATCCTCCATCGTCTCCTGTCCTCTATCCTATCCTATCCCCAATCCTATCCTCTATCGTCTCCTATCCTCTATCCTATCCAATCCCCTATCGGATCCTCTATCCTATCCTATCCTCAATCCTATCCTATCCTCAATCCTATCCTATCCTCTATCCTATCCTATCCTCTCTCCTCTCCTATCCTCTATCCTATCCTCTATCCTATCCTATCCTCTATCCTATCCTATACTCTATCCTATCCTATACTGTATCCTATCCTATCCTCTATACTATCCTATCCTCTATCCTATGCTATCCTCAATCCTATCCTATCCTCTATCCTATCCTATCCTCTATGCTATCTCATCCTCTATCCTATCCTATGCTCTATCCTCAATCCTATTCTCTATCCTATCATATCCACTATCCTATCCTATACCCTATCCTATCCTATCCTCTATACTATCCTATCCTCTATCCTATCCTATACTCTATCCTATCATATCCTATCCAATCCCCTATCCTATCCTCAATCCTATCCTATCCTCAATCCTATCCTATCCTCTATCCTATCCTATCCTCTATCCTATCCTTTCCTCTATCCTATCCTATCCTCTATTCTATCCTATCCTCCATCGTCTCCTCTCCTCTATCATATCCAATCCCCTATCCTATCCTCTATCGTCTCCTATCCTCTATCCTATCCAATCTCCTATCGGATCCTCCATCCTATCCTATCCTGTATCCTATCCTATCCCCAATCCTATCCTATCCTCTATCCTATCCTATCCTCTATCCTATCCTATCCTCAATCCTATCCTATCCTCAATCCTATCCTATCCTCTATCCTATCCTATCCTCTATCCTATCCTATCCTCTATCCTATCCAATCCCCTATCGGATCCTCCATCCTATCCTATCCTGTATCCTATCCTATACCCAATCCTATCCTATCCTCTATCCTATCCTATTCTCTATCCTATCCTATCCTCAATCCTATCCTATCCTCAATCCCATCCTATCCTCTATGCGATCCTATCCTCTAACCTATCGTATCCTCTATACGATCGTATCCTCTATCCTATCGTGTCCTCGATCCTATAATATCATCCATCCTATCCTATCCTCAATCCTATCCTATCCTCTACCCTATCCTATCCTCTATCCTATCCTATCCTATCCTCTATGCTATCCCATCCTCTATCCTATCTTATCCTCTATCCTATCCTATCCTCTATCCTATCCTATCCTCTATCCTATCCTATCCTCTATCCTATCCTAGCCTCTATGCTATCCCATCATCTATCCTATCCTATCCTGTATCCTATCCTATCCTCTATCCTATCCTATCCTCTATCCTATGCTCTATCCTCAATCCTATACTCTATCCTATACTATCCTCTATCCTATCCTATACTCTATCCAACCTATCCTCTATCCTATGCTCTATCCTCAATCCTATACTCTATCCTATCCTATCCTCTATCCTATCCTATCCTCTATCCTATCCTATCGTCAATCCTATCCTATCCTCTATCCTATCCTATCCTCTATGCTATCCCATCCTCTATCCTATCCTATGCTGTATCGTCAATCCTATTCTCTATCCTATCCTATACTCTATCCTATCCTATCCTATCCTCTTTACTATCCTGTTCTCTATCCTATCCTATCCTCTATCCTATCCTGTCCTCGAGCATATAATATCATCCATCCTATCCTATTCTCTATCCTACCCTATCCTATCCTCTATCGTATCCTATCCTCTATCCTATCCTATCCTCTCTCCTCTCCTATCCTCTATCCTATCCTCTATCCTATCCTATCCTCTATCCTATCCTATACTCTATCCTATCCTATCCTATCCAATCCCCTATCCTATCCTCTATTCGATCCTATCCTCTATCCAATCCTATCCTCTATCCTATCCGATCCCCTATCCTATCCTATCCTCTATCCTATCCTATCCTCTATCCTATCCTTTCCTCCATCCTATCCTATCCTCTATTCTATCCTATCCTCCATCGTCTCCTGTCCTCTATCCTATCCTATCCTCTATCCTATCCTCTCTCCTGAATCCTATAATAGCCTCTATCCTATCCTATACTCTATCCTATCCCATGCAGTATCCTATCCTATCCTCTATCCTATCCTATCCTCTATCCTATCCTATCCTCTATCCTATCCTATCCTCTATCCTATCCTATCCTCTATCCTATCCTATCCTCTATCCTATCCTATCCTCTATCCTATCCTATCCTCTATGCTATCCCATCATCTATCCTATCCTATCCTCTATCCTATCCTATCCTCTATCCTATCCTATCCTCTATCCTATCCTATCCTCTATCCTATCCTATCCTCTATCCTATCCTATCCTCTATCCTATCCTATCCTCTATCCTATCCTATCCTCTATCCTATCCTATCCTCTATCCTATCCTATCCTCTATCCTATCCTATCCTCTATCCTATCCTATCCTCTATCCTATCCTCTATCCTATCCTATCCTCTATCCTATCCTATACTCTATCCTATCCTATCCTCTATCTTATCCTATCCTCTATCCTATCCTATCCTCTATCCTATCCTATCCTCTATCCTATCCTATCCTCTATCCTATCCTATCCTCTATCCTATGCTCTATCCTCAATCCTATCCTCTATCCTATCCTATCCTCTATCCTATCCTATCCTCTATCCTATCCTATCCTCTATCCTATCCTATCCTCTATCCTATCCTATCCTCTATCCTATCCTATCCTCTATCCTATCCTATCCTCCATCGTCTCCTGTCCTCTATCCTATCCTATCCCCAATCCTATCCTCTATCGTCTCCTATCCTCTATCCTATCCAATCCCCTATCGGATCCTCTATCCTATCCTATCCTCAATCCTATCCTATCCTCAATCCTATCCTATCCTCTATCCTATCCTATCCTCTATGCTATCCCATCCTCTATCCTATACTATGCTCTATCCTATCCTATCCTCTATCCTATCATATCATTTATCCTATCCTATCCTCTATCCTATCCTATCCTCTATCCTATCCTTTCCCCTATCCTATCCTATCCTCTATTCCATCCTATCCTCCATCGTCTCCTGTCCTCTATCCTATCCAATCCCCTATCCTATCCTCTATCGTCTCCTATCCTCTATCCTATCGAATCCCCTATCGGATCCTCTATCCTATCCTATCCTCAATCCTATCCTATCCTCAATCCTATCATATCCTCTATCCTATCCTATCCTCTATCCTATCCTATCCTCTATCCTATCCAATCCCCTATCGGATCCTCTATCCTATCCTATCCTCAATCCTATCCTATCCTCAATCCTATCCTATCCTCTATCCTATCCTATCCTCTATGCTATCCCATCCTCTATCCTATACTGTGCTCTATCCTATCCTATCCTCTATCCTATCCTATCCTCTATCCTATCCTATCCTCTATCCTATCCTATCCTCTATCCTATCCTATCCTCTATCCTATCCTATGCTCTATCCTCTCCTTTCCTCTATCCTATCCTATCCTCTATTCTATCCTATCCTCTATCCTATCCTATCCTCTATCCTATCCTATCCTTTATCCTCAATCCTATCCTCTATTCTATCCTATCCTCTATCCTATCCTCTATCCTATCCTAGCCTCTATCCTATCCAATCCTCTATCCTATCCTCTATCCTATCCTATCCTCTATCCTATCATATCCTCTATCCTATCCTATCCTCTATCCTATCCTATCCTCTATCCTATCCTTTCCCCTATCCTATCCTATCCGATATTCTATCGTATCCTCCATCGTCTCCTGTCCTATTTCCTATCCGATATTCTATCCTATCCTCCATCGTCTCCTGTCCTCTATCCTATCCAATCCCCTAACCTATCCTCTATCGTCTCCTATCCTCTGTCCTATCCAATCCCCTATCGGATCCTCTATCCTATCCTATCCTCAATCCTATCCTATCCTCTATCCTATCCTATCCTCTATCCTATCCTATCCTCTATCCTATCCTATGCTCTATCCTATCCTTTCCTCTATCCTATCCTATCCTCTATTCTATCCTATCCTCCATCGTCTCCTGTCCTCTATCCTATCCAATCCCCTATCCTATCCTCTATCGTCTATTATCCTCTATCCTATCCTATCCTCTATGCTATCCCATCCTCTATCCTATACCATGCTCTATCCTTTCCTATCCTCTATCCTATCCTATCCTCTATCCTATCCTATCATCTATCCTATCCTATCCTCTATCCTATCCTTTCCCCTATCCTATCCTATCCTCTATTCTATCCTATCCTCCATCGTCTCCTGTCCTCTATCCTATCCAATCCCCTATCCTATCCTCTATCGTCTCCTATCCTCTATCCTATCGAATCCCCTATCGGATCCTCTATCCTATCCTATCCTCAATCCTATCCTATCCTCAATCCTATCATATCCTCTATCCTATCCTATCCTCTATCCTATCCTATCCTCTATCCTATCCAATCCCCTATCGGATCCTCTATCCTATCCTATCCTCAATCCTATCCTATCCTCAATCCTATCCTATCCTCTATCCTATCCTATCCACTCTCCTATCCTATCATCTATCCTATCCGATCCTCAATCCTATCCTATCCTCTATCCTATCCTCTATCCTATCCTATCCTCTATCCTATCCGATCCTCAATCCTATCCTATCCTCTATCCTATCCTCTATCCTATCCTATCCTCTATCCTATCCTATCCTCAATCGTCTCCTATCCTCAATCCTATCCTATCCTCTATCCTATCCTATCCTCTATCCTATCCTATCCTCTATCCTATCCTATTCTCTATCCTATCCTATGCTCTATCCTACCCTTTCCTCTATCCTATCCTATCCTCTATTCTATCCAATCATCCATCGTCTCCTGTCCTCTATCCTATCCAATCCCCTATCCTATCCTCTATCGTCTCCTATCCTCTATCCTATCCAATCCCCTATCGGAACCTCTATCCTATCCTATCCTCAATCCTATCCTATCCTCAATCCTATCCTATCCTCTATCCTATCCTATCCTCTATGCTATCCCATCCTCTATCCTATCCTATACTCTATGCTACCCCATCCTCTATCCTATCCTATGCTCTATCCTCAATCCTATCCTCTATCCTATCCTATCCTCTATCCTATCCTATCCCCTATCATATCCAATCCTCTATCCTATCCTCTATCCTATCCTATCCTCTATCCTATCATATCATTTATCCTATCCTATCCTCTATCCTATCCTATCCTCTATCCTATCCTTTCCCCTATCCTATCCTATCCTCTATTCTATCCTATCCTCCATCGTCTCCTGTCCTCTATCCTATCCAATCCCCTATCCTATCCTCTATCGTCTCCTATCCTCTATCCTATCGAATCCCCTATCGGATCCTCTATCCTATCCTATCCTCAATCCTATCCTATCCTCAATCCTATCATATCCTCTATCCTATCCTATCCTCTATCCTATCCTATCCTCTATCCTATCCAATCCCCTATCGGATCCTCTATCCTATCCTATCCTCAATCCTATCCTATCCTCAATCCTATCCTATCCTCTATCCTATCCTATCCTCTATGCTATCCCATCCTCTATCCTATACTGTGCTCTATCCTATCCTATCCTCTATCCTATCCTATCCTCTATCCTATCCTATCCTCTATCCTATCCTATCCTCTATCCTATCCTATCCTCTATCCTATCCTATGCTCTATCCTCTCCTTTCCTCTATCCTATCCTATCCTCTATTCTATCCTATCCTCTATCCTATCCTATCCTCTATCCTATCCTATCCTTTATCCTCAATCCTATCCTCTATTCTATCCTATCCTCTATCCTATCCTCTATCCTATCCTAGCCTCTATCCTATCCAATCCTCTATCCTATCCTCTATCCTATCCTATCCTCTATCCTATCATATCCTCTATCCTATCCTATCCTCTATCCTATCCTATCCTCTATCCTATCCTTTCCCCTATCCTATCCTATCCGATATTCTATCCTATCCTCCATCGTCTCCTGTCCTCTATCCTATCCGATATTCTATCCTATCCTCCATCGTCTCCTGTCCTCTATCCTATCCAATCCCCTAACCTATCCTCTATCCTATCCAATCCCCTATCGGATCCTCTATCCTATCCTACCCTCAATCCTATCCTATCCTCTATCCTATCCTATCCTCTATCCTATCCTATCCTCTATCCTATCCTATGCTCTATCCTATCCTTTCCTCTATCCTATCCTATCCTCTATTCTATCCTATCCTCCATCGTCTCCTGTCCTCTATCCTATCCAATCCCCTATCCTATCCTCTATCGTCTATTATCCTCTATCCTATCCTATCCTCTATGCTATCCCATCCTCTATCCTATACTATGCTCTATCCTATCCTATCCTCTATCCTATCCTATCCTCTATCCTATCCTATCCTCTATCCTACCCTATGCTCAATCCTATCCTTTCCCCTATCCTATCCTATCCTCTATTCTATCCTATCCTCCATCGTCTCCTGTCCTCTATCCTATCCAATCCCCTATCCTATCCTCTATCGTCTCCTATCCTCTATCCTATCCAATCCCCTATAGGATCCTCTATCCTATCCTATCCTCAATCCTATCCTATCCTATCCTCAATCCTATCCTATCCTCTATCCTATCCTATACTCTATGCTACCCCATCCTCTATCCTATCCTATGCTCTATCCTCAATCCTATCCTCTATCCTATCCTATTCTCTATCCTATCCTATCCTCAATCCTATCCTATCCTCAATCCTATCCTATCCTCTATCCTATCCTATCCTCTATCCTATCCTATCCTCTATCCTATCCAATCCCCTATCGGATCCTCCATCCTATCCTATCCTGTATCCTATCCTATCCCCAATCCTATCCTATCCTCTATCCTATCCTATTCTCTATCCTATCCTATCCTCAATCCTATCCTATCCTCAATCCTATCCTATCCTCTATCCTATCCTATCCTCTATCCTATCCTATGCTCTATCCTACCCTTTCCTCTATCCTATCCTATCCTCTATTCTATCCTATCCTCCATCGTCTCCTGTCCTCTATCCTATCCAATCCCCTATGGGATCCTCTATCCTATCCTATCTTCTATCCTATCCTATCCTCAATCCTATCTTATCCTCTCTCCTATCCTATCCTCTATCCTATCCTCTATCCTATCCTATCCTCTATCCTATCCTATGCTCTATCCTCAATCCTATCCTCAATCCTATCCTATCCTCTATCCTATCCTATCCTCTATTCTATCCTATCCTCCATCGTCTCCTGTCCTCTATCCTATCCAATCCCCTATCCTATCCTCTATTCTATCCTATCCTCCATCGTCTCCTGTCCTCTATCCTATCCAATCCCCTATTCTATCCTCTATCCTATCCAATCCCCTATCGGATCCTCTATCCTATCCTATCATCAATCCTATCCTATCCTCAATCCTATCCTATCCTCAATCCTATCCTATCCTCTATCCTATCCTATCCTCTATGCTACCCCATCCTCTATCCTATCCTATCCTCTATCCTATCCTATCCTCTATCCTGTCCTATCCTCTATCCTATCCTATGCTCTATCCTATCCTTTCCTCTATCCTATCCTATCCTCTATTCTATCCTATCCTCCATCGTCTCCTGTCCTCTATCCTATCCAATCCCCTATCCTATCCTCTATCGTCTCCTATCCTCTATCCTATCCAATCCCCTATCCTATCCTCTATCGTCTCCTATCCTCTATCCTATCCAATCCCCTATCGGATCCTCTATCCTATCCTATCATCAATCCTATCCTATCCTCAATCCTATCCTATCCTCAATCCTATCCTATCCTCTATCCTATCCTATCCTCTATGCTACCCCATCCTCTATCCTATCCTATCCTCTATCCTATCCTATACTCTATCCTATCCTATCCTCAATCCTATCCTATCCTCTATCCTATCCTATCCTCTATGCTACCCCATCCTCTATCCTATCCTATCCTCTATCCTATCCTATCCTCTATCCTATCCTATCCTCTATCCTATGCTCTATCCTCAATCCTATCCTCTATCCTATCCTATCCTCTATCCTATCCTAGCCTCTATCCTATCCAATCCTCTATCCTATCCTCTATACTATCCTATCCTCTATCCTATCATATCCTCTATCCTATCCTATCCTCTATCCTATCCTATCCTCTATCCTATCCTTTCCCCTATCCTATCCTATCCTCTATTCTATCCTATCCTCCATCGTCTCCTGTCCTCTATCCTATCCAATCCCCTATCCTATCCTCTATCGTCTCCTATCCTCTATCCTATCCAATCCCCTATCGGATCCTCTATCCTATCCTATCCTCAATCCTATCCTATCCTCTATCCTATCCTATCCTCTATGCTATCCCATCCTCTATCCTATACTATACTCTATCCTCTCCTATCCTCTATCCTATCATATCCTCTATCCTATCCTATCCTCTATCCTATCCTATGCTCTATCCTATCCTTTCCTCTATCCTATCCTATCCTCTATTCTATCCTATCCTCCATCGTCTCCTGTCCTCTATCCTATCCAATCCCCTATCCTATCCTCTATCGTCTCCTATCCTCTATCCTATCCAATCCCCTATCGGATCCTCTATCCTATCCTATCCTCTATCCTATCCTATCCTCAATCCTATCTTATCCTCTCTCCTATCCTATCCTCTATCCTATCCTCTATCCTATCCTATCCTCTATCCTATCCTATACTGTATCCTATCCTATCCTCTATACTATCCTATCCTCTATCCTATGCTATCCTCAATCCTATCCTATCCTCTATCCTATCCTATCCTCTATGCTATCTCATCCTCTATCCTATCCTATGCTCTATCCTCAATCCTATTCTCTATCCTATCATATCCTCTATCCTATCCTATACCCTATCCTATCCTATCCTCTATACTATCCTATCCTCTATCCTATCCTATTCTCTATCCTATCATATCCTATCCAATCCCCTATCCTATCCTCAATCCTATCCTATCCTCAATCCTATCCTATCCTCTATCCTATCCTATCCTCTTTCCTATCCTTTCCTCTATCCTATCCTATCCTCTATTCTATCCTATCCTCCATCGTCTCCTCTCCTCTATCATATCCAATCCCCTATCCTATCCTCTATCGTCTCCTATCCTCTATCCTATCCAATCTCCTATCGGATCCTCCATCCTATCCTATCCTGTATCCTATCCTATCCCCAATCCTATCCTATCCTCTATCCTATCCTATTCTCTATCCTATCCTATCCTCAATCCTATCCTATCCTCAATCCTATCCTATCCTCTATTCGATCCTATCCTCTAACCTATCGTATCCTCTATACGATCGTATCCTCTATCCTATCGTGTCCTCGATCCTATAATATCATCCATCCTATCCTATCCTCAATCCTATCCTATCCTCTACCCTATCCTATCCTCTATCCTATCCTATCCTATCCTCTATGCTATCCCATCCTCTATCCTATCCTATCCTCTATCCTATCCTATCCTCTATCCTATCCTATCCTCTATCCTATCCTATCCTCTATCCTATCCTAGCCTCTATGCTATCCCATCATCTATCCTATCCTATCCTGTATCCTATCCTATCCTCTATCCTATCCTATCCTCTATCCTATGCTCTATCCTCAATCCTATACTCTATCCTATCCTATCCTCTATCCTATCCTATACTCTATCCAACCTATCCTCTATCCTATGCTCTATCCTCAATCCTATACTCTATCCTATCCTATCCTCTATCCTATCCTATCCTCTATCCTATCCTATCGTCAATCCTATCCTATCCTCTATCCTATCCTATCCTCTATGCTATCCCATCCTCTATCCTATCCTATGCTGTATCGTCAATCCTATTCTCTATCCTATCCTATACTCTATCCTATCCTATCCTATCCTCTTTACTATCCTGTTCTCTATCCTATCCTATCCTCTATCCTATCCTGTCCTCGAGCATATAATATCATCCATCCTATCCTATTCTCTATCCTACCCTATCCTATCCTCTATCGTATCCTATCCTCTATCCTATCCTATCCTCTCTCCTCTCCTATCCTCTATCCTATCCTCTATCCTATCCTATCCTCTATCCCATCCTATACCCCAGCCTATCCTATCCTATCCAATCCCCTATCCTATCCTCTATTCGATCCTATCCTCTATCCAATCCTATCCTCTATCCTATCCGATCCCCTATCCTATCTTATCCTCTCTCCTATCCTATCCTCTATCCTATCCTCTATCCTATCCTATCCTCTATCCTATCCTATACTGTATCCTATCCTATCCTCTATACTATCCTATCCTCTATCCTATGCTATCCTCAATCCTATCCTATCCTCTATCCTATCCTATCCTCTATGCTATCTCATCCTCTATCCTATCCTATGCTCTATCCTCAATCCTATTCTCTATCCTATCATATCCTCTATCCTATCCTATACCCTATCCTATCCTATCCTCTATACTATCCTATCCTCTATCCTATCCTATACTCTATCCTATCATATCCTATCCAATCCCCTATCCTATCCTCAATCCTATCCTATCCTCAATCCTATCCTATCCTCTACCCTATCCTATCCTCTATCCTATCCTATCCTATCCTCTATGCTATCCCATCCTCTATCCTATCCTATCCTCTATCCTATCCTATCCTCTATCCTATCCTATCCTCTATCCTATCCTATCCTCTATCCTATCCTAGCCTCTATGCTATCCCATCATCTATCCTATCCTATCCTGTATCCTATCCTATCCTCTATCCTATCCTATCCTCTATCCTATCCTATCCTCTATCCTATCCTATCCTCTATCCTATCCTATCGTCAATCCTATCCTATCCTCTATCCTATCCTATCCTCTATGCTATCCCATCCTCTATCCTATCCTATGCTGTATCGTCAATCCTATTCTCTATCCTATCCTATACTCTATCCTATCCTATCCTATCCTCTTTACTATCCTGTTCTCTATCCTATCCTATCCTCTATCCTATCCTGTCCTCGAGCATATAATATCATCCATCCTATCCTATTCTCTATCCTACCCTATCCTATCCTCTATCGTATCCTATCCTCTATCCTATCCTATCCTCTCTCCTCTCCTATCCTCTATCCTATCCTCTATCCTATCCTATCCTCTATCCTATCCTATACTCTATCCTATCCTATCCTATCCAATCCCCTATCCTATCCTCTATTCGATCCTATCCTCTATCCAATCCTATCCTCTATCCTATCCGATCCCCTATCCTATCTTATCCTCTCTCCTATCCTATCCTCTATCCTATCCTCTATCCTATCCTATCCTCTATCCTATCCTATACTGTATCCTATCCTATCCTCTATACTATCCTATCCTCTATCCTATGCTATCCTCAATCCTATCCTATCCTCTATCCTATCCTATCCTCTATGCTATCTCATCCTCTATCCTATCCTATGCTCTATCCTCAATCCTATTCTCTATCCTATCATATCCTCTATCCTATCCTATACCCTATCCTATCCTATCCTCTATACTATCCTATCCTCTATCCTATCCTATACTCTATCCTATCATATCCTATCCAATCCCCTATCCTATCCTCAATCCTATCCTATCCTCAATCCTATCCTATCCTCTATCCTATCCTATCCTCTATCCTATCCTTTCCTCTATCCTATCCTATCCTCTATTCTATCCTATCCTCCATCGTCTCCTCTCCTCTATCATATCCAATCCCCTATCCTATCCTCTATCGTCTCCTATCCTCTATCCTATCCAATCTCCTATCGGATCCTCCATCCTATCCTATCCTGTATCCTATCCTATCCCCAATCCTATCCTATCCTCTATCCTATCCTATCCTCTATCCTATCCTATCCTCAATCCTATCCTATCCTCAATCCTATCCTATCCTCTATCCTATCCTATCCTCTATCCTATCCTATCCTCTATCCTATCCAATCCCCTATCGGATCCTCCATCCTATCCTATCCTGTATCCTATCCTATACCCAATCCTATCCTATCCTCTATCCTATCCTATTCTCTATCCTATCCTATCCTCAATCCTATCCTATCCTCAATCCCATCCTATCCTCTATGCGATCCTATCCTCTAACCTATCGTATCCTCTATACGATCGTATCCTCTATCCTATCGTGTCCTCGATCCTATAATATCATCCATCCTATCCTATCCTCAATCCTATCCTATCCTCTACCCTATCCTATCCTCTATCCTATCCTATCCTATCCTCTATGCTATCCCATCCTCTATCCTATCCTATCCTCTATCCTATCCTATCCTCTATCCTATCCTATCCTCTATCCTATCCTATCCTCTATCCTATCCTAGCCTCTATGCTATCCCATCATCTATCCTATCCTATCCTGTATCCTATCCTATCCTCTATCCTATCCTATCCTCTATCCTATGCTCTATCCTCAATCCTATACTCTATCCTATCCTATCCTCTATCCTATCCTATACTCTATCCAACCTATCCTCTATCCTATGCTCTATCCTCAATCCTATACTCTATCCTATCCTATCCTCTATCCTATCCTATCCTCTATCCTATCCTATCGTCAATCCTATCCTATCCTCTATCCTATCCTATCCTCTATGCTATCCCATCCTCTATCCTATCCTATGCTGTATCGTCAATCCTATTCTCTATCCTATCCTATACTCTATCCTATCCTATCCTATCCTCTTTACTATCCTGTTCTCTATCCTATCCTATCCTCTATCCTATCTTGTCCTCGAGCATATAATATCATCCATCCTATCCTATTCTCTATCCTACCCTATCCTATCCTCTATCGTATCCTATCCTCTATCCTATCCTATCCTCTCTCCTCTCCTATCCTCTATCCTATCCTCTATCCTATCCTATCCTCTATCCCATCCTATACCCCAGCCTATCCTATCCTATCCAATCCCCTATCCTATCCTCTATTCGATCCTATCCTCTATCCAATCCTATCCTCTATCCTATCCGATCCCCTATCCTATCTTATCCTCTCTCCTATCCTATCCTCTATCCTATCCTCTATCCTATCCTATCCTCTATCCTATCCTATACTGTATCCTATCCTATCCTCTATACTATCCTATCCTCTATCCTATGCTATCCTCAATCCTATCCTATCCTCTATCCTATCCTATCCTCTATGCTATCTCATCCTCTATCCTATCCTATGCTCTATCCTCAATCCTATTCTCTATCCTATCATATCCTCTATCCTATCCTATACCCTATCCTATCCTATCCTCTATACTATCCTATCCTCTATCCTATCCTATACTCTATCCTATCATATCCTATCCAATCCCCTATCCTATCCTCAATCCTATCCTATCCTCAATCCTATCCTATCCTCTACCCTATCCTATCCTCTATCCTATCCTATCCTATCCTCTATGCTATCCCATCCTCTATCCTATCCTATCCTCTATCCTATCCTATCCTCTATCCTATCCTATCCTCTATCCTATCCTATCCTCTATCCTATCCTAGCCTCTATGCTATCCCATCATCTATCCTATCCTATCCTGTATCCTATCCAATCCTCTATCCTATCCTATCCTCTATCCTATCCTATCCTCTATCCTATCCTATCGTCAATCCTATCCTATCCTCTATCCTATCCTATCCTCTATGCTATCCCATCCTCTATCCTATCCTATGCTGCATCGTCAATCCTATTCTCTATCCTATCCTATACTCTATCCTATCCTATCCTATCCTCTTTACTATCCTGTTCTCTATCCTATCCTATCCTCTATCCTATCCTGTCCTCGAGCATATAATATCATCCATCCTATCCTATTCTCTATCCTACCCTATCCTATCCTCTATCGTATCCTATCCTCTATCCTATCCTATCCTCTCTCCTCTCCTATCCTCTATCCTATCCTCTATCCTATCCTATCCTCTATCCTATCCTATACTCTATCCTATCCTATCCTATCCAATCCCCTATCCTATCCTCTATTCGATCCTATCCTCTATCCAATCCTATCCTCTATCCTATCCGATCCCCTATCCTATCTTATCCTCTCTCCTATCCTATCCTCTATCCTATCCTCTATCCTATCCTATCCTCTATCCTATCCTATACTGTATCCTATCCTATCCTCTATACTATCCTATCCTCTATCCTATGCTATCCTCAATCCTATCCTATCCTCTATCCTATCCTATCCTCTATGCTATCTCATCCTCTATCCTATCCTATGCTCTATCCTCAATCCTATTCTCTATCCTATCATATCCTCTATCCTATCCTATACCCTATCCTATCCTATCCTCTATACTATCCTATCCTCTATCCTATCCTATACTCTATCCTATCATATCCTATCCAATCCCCTATCCTATCCTCAATCCTATCCTATCCTCAATCCTATCCTATCCTCTATCCTATCCTATCCTCTATCCTATCCTTTCCTCTATCCTATCCTATCCTCTATTCTATCCTATCCTCCATCGTCTCCTCTCCTCTATCATATCCAATCCCCTATCCTATCCTCTATCGTCTCCTATCCTCTATCCTATCCAATCTCCTATCGGATCCTCCATCCTATCCTATCCTGTATCCTATCCTATCCCCAATCCTATCCTATCCTCTATCCTATCCTATCCTCTATCCTATCCTATCCTCAATCCTATCCTATCCTCAATCCTATCCTATCCTCTATCCTATCCTATCCTCTATCCTATCCTATCCTCTATCCTATCCAATCCCCTATCGGATCCTCCATCCTATCCTATCCTGTATCCTATCCTATACCCAATCCTATCCTATCCTCTATCCTATCCTATTCTCTATCCTATCCTATCCTCAATCCTATCCTATCCTCAATCCCATCCTATCCTCTATGCGATCCTATCCTCTAACCTATCGTATCCTCTATACGATCGTATCCTCTATCCTATCGTGTCCTCGATCCTATAATATCATCCATCCTATCCTATCCTCAATCCTATCCTATCCTCTACCCTATCCTATCCTCTATCCTATCCTATCCTATCCTCTATGCTATCCCATCCTCTATCCTATCTTATCCTCTATCCTATCCTATCCTCTATCCTATCCTATCCTCTATCCTATCCTATCCTCTATCCTATCCTAGCCTCTATGCTATCCCATCATCTATCCTATCCTATCCTGTATCCTATCCTATCCTCTATCCTATCCTATCCTCTATCCTATGCTCTATCCTCAATCCTATACTCTATCCTATCCTATCCTCTATCCTATCCTATACTCTATCCAACCTATCCTCTATCCTATGCTCTATCCTCAATCCTATACTCTATCCTATCCTATCCTCTATCCTATCCTATCCTCTATCCTATCCTATCGTCAATCCTATCCTATCCTCTATCCTATCCTATCCTCTATGCTATCCCATCCTCTATCCTATCCTATGCTGTATCGTCAATCCTATTCTCTATCCTATCCTATACTCTATCCTATCCTATCCTATCCTCTTTACTATCCTGTTCTCTATCCTATCCTATCCTCTATCCTATCCTGTCCTCGAGCATATAATATCATCCATCCTATCCTATTCTCTATCCTACCCTATCCTATCCTCTATCGTATCCTATCCTCTATCCTATCCTATCCTCTCTCCTCTCCTATCCTCTATCCTATCCTCTATCCTATCCTATCCTCTATCCTATCCTATACTCTATCCTATCCTATCCTATCCAATCCCCTATCCTATCCTCTATTCGATCCTATCCTCTATCCAATCCTATCCTCTATCCTATCCGATCCCCTATCCTATCCTATCCTCTATCCTATCCTATCCTCTATCCTATCCTTTCCTCCATCCTATCCTATCCTCTATTCTATCCTATCCTCCATCGTCTCCTGTCCTCTATCCTATCCTATCCTCTATCCTATCCTCTCTCCTGAATCCTATAATAGCCTCTATCCTATCCTATACTCTATCCTATCCCATGCAGTATCCTATCCTATCCTCTATCCTATCCTATCCTCTATCCTATCCTATCCTCTATCCTATCCTATCCTCTATCCTATCCTATCCTCTATCCTATCCTATCCTCTATCCTATCCTATCCTCTATGCTATCCCATCATCTATCCTATCCTATCCTCTATCCTATCCTATCCTCTATCCTATCCTATCCTCTATCCTATCCTATCCTCTATCCTATCCTATCCTCTATCCTATCCTATCCTCTATCCTATCCTATCCTCTATCCTATCCTATCCTCTATCCTATCCTATCCTCTATCCTATCCTATCCTCTATCCTATCCTATCCTCTATCCTATCCTATCCTCTATCCTATCCTATCCTCTATCCTATCCTCTATCCTATCCTATCCTCTATCCTATCCTATACTCTATCCTATCCTATCCTCTATCTTATCCTATCCTCTATCCTATCCTATCCTCTATCCTATCCTATCCTCTATCCTATCCTATCCTCTATCCTATCCTATCCTCTATCCTATGCTCTATCCTCAATCCTATCCTCTATCCTATCCTATCCTCTATCCTATCCTATCCTCTATCCTATCCTATCCTCTATCCTATCCTATCCTCTATCCTATCCTATCCTCTATCCTATCCTATCCTCTATCCTATCCTATCCTCCATCGTCTCCTGTCCTCTATCCTATCCTATCCCCTATCCTATCCTCTATCGTCTCCTATCCTCTATCCTATCCAGTCCCCTATCGGATCCTCTATCCTATCCTATCCTCAATCCTATCCTATCCTCAATCCTATCCTATCCTCTATCCTATCCTATCCTCTATGCTATCCCATCCTCTATCCTATACTATGCTCTATCCTATCCTATCCTCTATCCTATCCTATCCTCTATCCTGTCCTATCCTCTATCCTATCCTATGCTCTATCCTATCCTTTCCTCTATCCTATCCTATCCTCTATTCTATCCTATCCTCCATCGTCTCCTGTCCTCTATCCTATCCAATCCCCTATCGGATCCTCTATCCTATCCAATCCCCTATCCTATCCTCTATCGTCTCCTATCCTCTATCCTATCCAATCCCCTATCGGATCCTCTATCCTATCCTATCCTCAATCCTATCCTATCCTCAATCCTATCCTATCATCTATCCTATCCTATCCTCTATCCTATCCTATCCTCTATCCTATCCAATCCCCTATCGGATCCTCCATCCTATCCTATCCTGTATCCTATCCTATCCCCAATCCTATCCTATCCTCTATCCTATCCTATTCTCTATCCTATCCTATCCTCAATCCTATCCTATCCTCAATCCTATCCTATCCTCTATCCTATCCTATCCTCTATCCTATCCTATGCTCTATCCTACCCTTTCCTCTATCCTATCCTATCCTCTATTCTATCCTATCCTCCATCGTCTCCTGTCCTCTATCCTATCCAATCCCCTATGGGATCCTCTATCCTATCCTATCTTCTATCCTATCCTATCCTCAATCCTATCTTATCCTCTCTCCTATCCTATCCTCTATCCTATCCTCTATCCTATCCTATCCTCTATCCTATCCTATGCTCTATCCTCAATCCTATTCTCTATCCTACCCTATCCTCTATCCTATCCTATACTCTAACCTATCCTATCCTCTATCCTATCCTATACTCTATCCTATCCTATCCTATCCAATCCCCTATCCTATCCTCTATCCTATCCTATCCTCTATCCTATCCTATCCTCAATCCTATCCTATCCTCTATCCTATCCTATCCTCTATGCTACCCCATCCTCTATCCTATCCTATCCTCTATCCTATCCTATCCTCTATCCTATCCTATCCTGTATCCTATCCTATCCTCTATCCTATGCTCTATCCTCAATCCTATCCTCTATCCTATCCTATCCTCTATCCTATCCTAGACTCTATCCTATCCAATCCTCTATCCTATCCTCTATACTATCCTATCCTCTATCCTATCATATCCTCTATCCTATCCTATCCTCTATCCTATCCTATCCTCAATCCTATCCTATCCTCTATCCTATCCTATCCTCTATTCTATCCTATCCTCCATCGTCTCCTGTCCTCTATCCTATCCAATCCCCTATCCTATCCTCTATTCTATCCTATCCTCCATCGTCTCCTGTCCTCTATCCTATCCAATCCCCTATCCTATCCTCTATCCTATCCAATCCCCTATCGGATCCTCTATCCTATCCTATCATCAATCCTATCCTATCCTCAATCCTATCCTATCCTCAATCCTATCCTATCCTCTATCCTATCCTATCCTCTATGCTACCCCATCCTCTATCCTATCCTATCCTCTATCCTATCCTATCCTCTATCCTGTCCTATCCTCTATCCTATCCTATGCTCTATCCTATCCTTTCCTCTATCCTATCCTATCCTCTATTCTATCCTATCCTCCATCGTCTCCTGTCCTCTATCCTATCCAATCCCCTATCCTATCCTCTATCGTCTCCTATCCTCTATCCTATCCAATCCCCTATCCTATCCTCTATCGTCTCCTATCCTCTATCCTATCCAATCCCCTATCGGATCCTCTATCCTATCCTATCATCAATCCTATCCTATCCTCAATCCTATCCTATCCTCAATCCTATCCTATCCTCTATCCTATCCTATCCTCTATGCTACCCCATCCTCTATCCTATCCTATCCTCTATCCTATCCTATACTCTATCCTATCCTATCCTCAATCCTATCCTATCCTCTATCCTATCCTATCCTCTATGCTACCCCATCCTCTATCCTATCCTATCCTCTATCCTATCCTATCCTCTATCCTATCCTATCCTCTATCCTATGCTCTATCCTCAATCCTATCCTCTATCCTATCCTATCCTCTATCCTATCCTAGCCTCTATCCTATCCAATCCTCTATCCTATCCTCTATACTATCCTATCCTCTATCCTATCATATCCTCTATCCTATCCTATCCTCTATCCTATCCTATCCTCTATCCTATCCTTTCCCCTATCCTATCCTATCCTCTATTCTATCCTATCCTCCATCGTCTCCTGTCCTCTATCCTATCCAATCCCCTATCCTATCCTCTATCGTCTCCTATCCTCTATCCTATCCAATCCCCTATCGGATCCTCTATCCTATCCTATCCTCAATCCTATCCTATCCTCTATCCTATCCTATCCTCTATGCTATCCCATCCTCTATCCTATACTATACTCTATCCTCTCCTATCCTCTATCCTATCATATCCTCTATCCTATCCTATCCTCTATCCTATCCTATGCTCTATCCTATCCTTTCCTCTATCCTATCCTATCCTCTATTCTATCCTATCCTCCATCGTCTCCTGTCCTCTATCCTATCCAATCCCCTATCCTATCCTCTATCGTCTCCTATCCTCTATCCTATCCAATCCCCTATCGGATCCTCTATCCTATCCTATCCTCTATCCTATCCTATCCTCAATCCTATCTTATCCTCTCTCCTATCCTATCCTCTATCCTATCCTCTATCCTATCCTATCCTCTATCCTATCCTATACTGTATCCTATCCTATCCTCTATACTATCCTATCCTCTATCCTATGCTATCCTCAATCCTATCCTATCCTCTATCCTATCCTATCCTCTATGCTATCTCATCCTCTATCCTATCCTATGCTCTATCCTCAATCCTATTCTCTATCCTATCATATCCTCTATCCTATCCTATACCCTATCCTATCCTATCCTCTATACTATCCTATCCTCTATCCTATCCTATTCTCTATCCTATCATATCCTATCCAATCCCCTATCCTATCCTCAATCCTATCCTATCCTCAATCCTATCCTATCCTCTATCCTATCCTATCCTCTTTCCTATCCTTTCCTCTATCCTATCCTATCCTCTATTCTATCCTATCCTCCATCGTCTCCTCTCCTCTATCATATCCAATCCCCTATCCTATCCTCTATCGTCTCCTATCCTCTATCCTATCCAATCTCCTATCGGATCCTCCATCCTATCCTATCCTGTATCCTATCCTATCCCCAATCCTATCCTATCCTCTATCCTATCCTATTCTCTATCCTATCCTACCTCAATCCTATCCTATCCTCAATCCTATCCTATCCTCTATTCGATCCTATCCTCTAACCTATCGTATCCTCTATACGATCGTATCCTCTATCCTATCGTGTCCTCGATCCTATAATATCATCCATCCTATCCTATCCTCAATCCTATCCTATCCTCTACCCTATCCTATCCTCTATCCTATCCTATCCTATCCTCTATGCTATCCCATCCTCTATCCTATCCTATCCTCTATCCTATCCTATCCTCTATCCTATCCTATCCTCTATCCTATCCTATCCTCTATCCTATCCTAGCCTCTATGCTATCCCATCATCTATCCTATCCTATCCTGTATCCTATCCTATCCTCTATCCTATCCTATCCTCTATCCTATGCTCTATCCTCAATCCTATACTCTATCCTATCCTATCCTCTATCCTATCCTATACTCTATCCAACCTATCCTCTATCCTATGCTCTATCCTCAATCCTATACTCTATCCTATCCTATCCTCTATCCTATCCTATCCTCTATCCTATCCTATCGTCAATCCTATCCTATCCTCTATCCTATCCTATCCTCTATGCTATCCCATCCTCTATCCTATCCTATGCTGTATCGTCAATCCTATTCTCTATTCTATCCTATACTCTATCCTATCCTATCCTATCCTCTTTACTATCCTGTTCTCTATCCTATCCTATCCTCTATCCTATCCTGTCCTCGAGCATATAATATCATCCATCCTATCCTATTCTCTATCCTACCCTATCCTATCCTCTATCGTATCCTATCCTCTATCCTATCCTATCCTCTCTCCTCTCCTATCCTCTATCCTATCCTCTATCCTATCCTATCCTCTATCCCATCCTATACCCCAGCCTATCCTATCCTATCCAATCCCCTATCCTATCCTCTATTCGATCCTATCCTCTATCCAATCCTATCCTCTATCCTATCCGATCCCCTATCCTATCTTATCCTCTCTCCTATCCTATCCTCTATCCTATCCTCTATCCTATCCTATCCTCTATCCTATCCTATACTGTATCCTATCCTATCCTCTATACTATCCTATCCTCTATCCTATGCTATCCTCAATCCTATCCTATCCTCTATCCTATCCTATCCTCTATGCTATCTCATCCTCTATCCTATCCTATGCTCTATCCTCAATCCTATTCTCTATCCTATCATATCCTCTATCCTATCCTATACCCTATCCTATCCTATCCTCTATACTATCCTATCCTCTATCCTATCCTATACTCTATCCTATCATATCCTATCCAATCCCCTATCCTATCCTCAATCCTATCCTATCCTCAATCCTATCCTATCCTCTACCCTATCCTATCCTCTATCCTATCCTATCCTATCCTCTATGCTATCCCATCCTCTATCCTATCCTATCCTCTATCCTATCCTATCCTCTATCCTATCCTATCCTCTATCCTATCCTATCCTCTATCCTATCCTAGCCTCTATGCTATCCCATCATCTATCCTATCCTATCCTGTATCCTATCCTATCCTCTATCCTATCCTATCCTCTATCCTATCCTATCCTCTATCCTATCCTATCGTCAATCCTATCCTATCCTCTATCCTATCCTATCCTCTATGCTATCCCATCCTCTATCCTATCCTATGCTGTATCGTCAATCCTATTCTCTATCCTATCCTATACTCTATCCTATCCTATCCTATCCTCTTTACTATCCTGTTCTCTATCCTATCCTATCCTCTATCCTATCCTGTCCTCGAGCATATAATATCATCCATCCTATCCTATTCTCTATCCTACCCTATCCTATCCTCTATCGTATCCTATCCTCTATCCTATCCTATCCTCTCTCCTCTCCTATCCTCTATCCTATCCTCTATCCTATCCTATCCTCTATCCTATCCTATACTCTATCCTATCCTATCCTATCCAATCCCCTATCCTATCCTCTATTCGATCCTATCCTCTATCCAATCCTATCCTCTATCCTATCCGATCCCCTATCCTATCTTATCCTCTCTCCTATCCTATCCTCTATCCTATCCTCTATCCTATCCTATCCTCTATCCTATCCTATACTGTATCCTATCCTATCCTCTATACTATCCTATCCTCTATCCTATGCTATCCTCAATCCTATCCTATCCTCTATCCTATCCTATCCTCTATGCTATCTCATCCTCTATCCTATCCTATGCTCTATCCTCAATCCTATTCTCTATCCTATCATATCCTCTATCCTATCCTATACCCTATCCTATCCTATCCTCTATACTATCCTATCCTCTATCCTATCCTATACTCTATCCTATCATATCCTATCCAATCCCCTATCCTATCCTCAATCCTATCCTATCCTCAATCCTATCCTATCCTCTATCCTATCCTATCCTCTATCCTATCCTTTCCTCTATCCTATCCTATCCTCTATTCTATCCTATCCTCCATCGTCTCCTCTCCTCTATCATATCCAATCCCCTATCCTATCCTCTATCGTCTCCTATCCTCTATCCTATCCAATCTCCTATCGGATCCTCCATCCTATCCTATCCTGTATCCTATCCTATCCCCAATCCTATCCTATCCTCTATCCTATCCTATCCTCTATCCTATCCTATCCTCAATCCTATCCTATCCTCAATCCTATCCTATCCTCTATCCTATCCTATCCTCTATCCTATCCTATCCTCTATCCTATCCAATCCCCTATCGGATCCTCCATCCTATCCTATCCTGTATCCTATCCTATACCCAATCCTATCCTATCCTCTATCCTATCCTATTCTCTATCCTATCCTATCCTCAATCCTATCCTATCCTCAATCCCATCCTATCCTCTATGCGATCCTATCCTCTAACCTATCGTATCCTCTATACGATCGTATCCTCTATCCTATCGTGTCCTCGATCCTATAATATCATCCATCCTATCCTATCCTCAATCCTATCCTATCCTCTACCCTATCCTATCCTCTATCCTATCCTATCCTATCCTCTATGCTATCCCATCCTCTATCCTATCTTATCCTCTATCCTATCCTATCCTCTATCCTATCCTATCCTCTATCCTATCCTATCCTCTATCCTATCCTAGCCTCTATGCTATCCCATCATCTATCCTATCCTATCCTGTATCCTATCCTATCCTCTATCCTATCCTATCCTCTATCCTATGCTCTATCCTCAATCCTATACTCTATCCTATACTATCCTCTATCCTATCCTATACTCTATCCAACCTATCCTCTATCCTATGCTCTATCCTCAATCCTATACTCTATCCTATCCTATCCTCTATCCTATCCTATCCTCTATCCTATCCTATCGTCAATCCTATCCTATCCTCTATCCTATCCTATCCTCTATGCTATCCCATCCTCTATCCTATCCTATGCTGTATCGTCAATCCTATTCTCTATCCTATCCTATACTCTATCCTATCCTATCCTATCCTCTTTACTATCCTGTTCTCTATCCTATCCTATCCTCTATCCTATCCTGTCCTCGAGCATATAATATCATCCATCCTATCCTATTCTCTATCCTACCCTATCCTATCCTCTATCGTATCCTATCCTCTATCCTATCCTATCCTCTCTCCTCTCCTATCCTCTATCCTATCCTCTATCCTATCCTATCCTCTATCCTATCCTATACTCTATCCTATCCTATCCTATCCAATCCCCTATCCTATCCTCTATTCGATCCTATCCTCTATCCAATCCTATCCTCTATCCTATCCGATCCCCTATCCTATCCTATCCTCTATCCTATCCTATCCTCTATCCTATCCTTTCCTCCATCCTATCCTATCCTCTATTCTATCCTATCCTCCATCGTCTCCTGTCCTCTATCCTATCCTATCCTCTATCCTATCCTCTCTCCTGAATCCTATAATAGCCTCTATCCTATCCTATACTCTATCCTATCCCATGCAGTATCCTATCCTATCCTCTATCCTATCCTATCCTCTATCCTATCCTATCCTCTATCCTATCCTATCCTCTATCCTATCCTATCCTCTATCCTATCCTATCCTCTATCCTATCCTATCCTCTATGCTATCCCATCATCTATCCTATCCTATCCTCTATCCTATCCTATCCTCTATCCTATCCTATCCTCTATCCTATCCTATCCTCTATCCTATCCTATCCTCTATCCTATCCTATCCTCTATCCTATCCTATCCTCTATCCTATCCTATCCTCTATCCTATCCTATCCTCTATCCTATCCTATCCTCTATCCTATCCTATCCTCTATCCTATCCTCTATCCTATCCTATCCTCTATCCTATCCTATACTCTATCCTATCCTATCCTCTATCTTATCCTATCCTCTATCCTATCCTATCCTCTATCCTATCCTATCCTCTATCCTATCCTATCCTCTATCCTATCCTATCCTCTATCCTATGCTCTATCCTCAATCCTATCCTCTATCCTATCCTATCCTCTATCCTATCCTATCCTCTATCCTATCCTATCCTCTATCCTATCCTATCCTCTATCCTATCCTATCCTCTATCCTATCCTATCCTCTATCCTATCCTATCCTCCATCGTCTCCTGTCCTCTATCCTATCCTATCCCCAATCCTATCCTCTATCGTCTCCTATCCTCTATCCTATCCAATCCCCTATCGGATCCTCTATCCTATCCTATCCTCAATCCTATCCTATCCTCAATCCTATCCTATCCTCTATCCTATCCTATCCTCTCTCCTCTCCTATCCTCTATCCTATCCTCTATCCTATCCTATCCTCTATCCTATCCTATACTCTATCCTATCCTATACTGTATCCTATCCTATCCTCTATACTATCCTATCCTCTATCCTATGCTATCCTCAATCCTATCCTATCCTCTATCCTATCCTATCCTCTATGCTATCTCATCCTCTATCCTATCCTATGCTCTATCCTCAATCCTATTCTCTATCCTATCATATCCACTATCCTATCCTATACCCTATCCTATCCTATCCTCTATACTATCCTATCCTCTATCCTATCCTATACTCTATCCTATCATATCCTATCCAATCCCCTATCCTATCCTCAATCCTATCCTATCCTCAATCCTATCCTATCCTCTATCCTATCCTATCCTCTATCCTATCCTTTCCTCTATCCTATCCTATCCTCTATTCTATCCTATCCTCCATCGTCTCCTCTCCTCTATCATATCCAATCCCCTATCCTATCCTCTATCGTCTCCTATCCTCTATCCTATCCAATCTCCTATCGGATCCTCCATCCTATCCTATCCTGTATCCTATCCTATCCCCAATCCTATCCTATCCTCTATCCTATCCTATCCTCTATCCTATCCTATCCTCAATCCTATCCTATCCTCAATCCTATCCTATCCTCTATCCTATCCTATCCTCTATCCTATCCTATCCTCTATCCTATCCAATCCCCTATCGGATCCTCCATCCTATCCTATCCTGTATCCTATCCTATACCCAATCCTATCCTATCCTCTATCCTATCCTATTCTCTATCCTATCCTATCCTCAATCCTATCCTATCCTCAATCCCATCCTATCCTCTATGCGATCCTATCCTCTAACCTATCGTATCCTCTATACGATCGTATCCTCTATCCTATCGTGTCCTCGATCCTATAATATCATCCATCCTATCCTATCCTCAATCCTATCCTATCCTCTACCCTATCCTATCCTCTATCCTATCCTATCCTATCCTCTATGCTATCCCATCCTCTATCCTATCTTATCCTCTATCCTATCCTATCCTCTATCCTATCCTATCCTCTATCCTATCCTATCCTCTATCCTATCCTAGCCTCTATGCTATCCCATCATCTATCCTATCCTATCCTGTATCCTATCCTATCCTCTATCCTATCCTATCCTCTATCCTATGCTCTATCCTCAATCCTATACTCTATCCTATACTATCCTCTATCCTATCCTATACTCTATCCAACCTATCCTCTATCCTATGCTCTATCCTCAATCCTATACTCTATCCTATCCTATCCTCTATCCTATCCTATCCTCTATCCTATCCTATCGTCAATCCTATCCTATCCTCTATCCTATCCTATCCTCTATGCTATCCCATCCTCTATCCTATCCTATGCTGTATCGTCAATCCTATTCTCTATCCTATCCTATACTCTATCCTATCCTATCCTATCCTCTTTACTATCCTGTTCTCTATCCTATCCTATCCTCTATCCTATCCTCTCCTCGAGCATATAATATCATCCATCCTATCCTATTCTCTATCCTACCCTATCCTATCCTCTATCGTATCCTATCCTCTATCCTATCCTATCCTCTCTCCTCTCCTATCCTCTATCCTATCCTCTATCCTATCCTATCCTCTATCCTATCCTATACTCTATCCTATCCTATCCTATCCAATCCCCTATCCTATCCTCTATTCGATCCTATCCTCTATCCAATCCTATCCTCTATCCTATCCGATCCCCTATCCTATCCTATCCTCTATCCTATCCTATCCTCTATCCTATCCTTTCCTCCATCCTATCCTATCCTCTATTCTATCCTATCCTCCATCGTCTCCTGTCCTCTATCCTATCCTATCCTCTATCCTATCCTCTCTCCTGAATCCTATAATAGCCTCTATCCTATCCTATACTCTATCCTATCCCATGCAGTATCCTATCCTATCCTCTATCCTATCCTATCCTCTATCCTATCCTATCCTCTATCCTATCCTATCCTCTATCCTATCCTATCCTCTATCCTATCCTATCCTCTATCCTATCCTATCCTCTATGCTATCCCATCATCTATCCTATCCTATCCTCTATCCTATCCTATCCTCTATCCTATCCTATCCTCTATCCTATCCTATCCTCTATCCTATCCTATCCTCTATCCTATCCTATCCTCTATCCTATCCTATCCTCTATCCTATCCTATCCTCTATCCTATCCTATCCTCTATCCTATCCTATCCTCTATCCTATCCTATCCTCTATCCTATCCTCTATCCTATCCTATCCTCTATCCTATCCTATACTCTATCCTATCCTATCCTCTATCTTATCCTATCCTCTATCCTATCCTATCCTCTATCCTATCCTATCCTCTATCCTATCCTATCCTCTATCCTATCCTATCCTCTATCCTATGCTCTATCCTCAATCCTATCCTCTATCCTATCCTATCCTCTATCCTATCCTATCCTCTATCCTATCCTATCCTCTATCCTATCCTATCCTCTATCCTATCCTATCCTCTATCCTATCCTATCCTCTATCCTATCCTATCCTCCATCGTCTCCTGTCCTCTATCCTATCCTATCCCCAATCCTATCCTCTATCGTCTCCTATCCTCTATCCTATCCAATCCCCTATCGGATCCTCTATCCTATCCTATCCTCAATCCTATCCTATCCTCAATCCTATCCTATCCTCTATCCTATCCTATCCTCTATGCTATCCCATCCTCTATCCTATACTATGCTCTATCCTATCCTATCCTCTATCCTATCATATCATTTATCCTATCCTATCCTCTATCCTATCCTATCCTCTATCCTATCCTTTCCCCTATCCTATCCTATCCTCTATTCCATCCTATCCTCCATCGTCTCCTGTCCTCTATCCTATCCAATCCCCTATCCTATCCTCTATCGTCTCCTATCCTCTATCCTATCGAATCCCCTATCGGATCCTCTATCCTATCCTATCCTCAATCCTATCCTATCCTCAATCCTATCATATCCTCTATCCTATCCTATCCTCTATCCTATCCTATCCTCTATCCTATCCAATCCCCTATCGGATCCTCTATCCTATCCTATCCTCAATCCTATCCTATCCTCAATCCTATCCTATCCTCTATCCTATCCTATCCTCTATGCTATCCCATCCTCTATCCTATACTGTGCTCTATCCTATCCTATCCTCTATCCTATCCTATCCTCTATCCTATCCTATCCTCTATCCTATCCTATCCTCTATCCTATCCTATCCTCTATCCTATCCTATGCTCTATCCTCTCCTTTCCTCTATCCTATCCTATCCTCTATTCTATCCTATCCTCTATCCTATCCTATCCTCTATCCTATCCTATCCTTTATCCTCAATCCTATCCTCTATTCTATCCTATCCTCTATCCTATCCTCTATCCTATCCTAGCCTCTATCCTATCCAATCCTCTATCCTATCCTCTATCCTATCCTATCCTCTATCCTATCATATCCTCTATCCTATCCTATCCTCTATCCTATCCTATCCTCTATCCTATCCTTTCCCCTATCCTATCCTATCCGATATTCTATCGTATCCTCCATCGTCTCCTGTCCTATTTCCTATCCGATATTCTATCCTATCCTCCATCGTCTCCTGTCCTCTATCCTATCCAATCCCCTAACCTATCCTCTATCGTCTCCTATCCTCTGTCCTATCCAATCCCCTATCGGATCCTCTATCCTATCCTATCCTCAATCCTATCCTATCCTCTATCCTATCCTATCCTCTATCCTATCCTATCCTCTATCCTATCCTATGCTCTATCCTATCCTTTCCTCTATCCTATCCTATCCTCTATTCTATCCTATCCTCCATCGTCTCCTGTCCTCTATCCTATCCAATCCCCTATCCTATCCTCTATCGTCTATTATCCTCTATCCTATCCTATCCTCTATGCTATCCCATCCTCTATCCTATACCATGCTCTATCCTTTCCTATCCTCTATCCTATCCTATCCTCTATCCTATCCTATCCTCTATCCTACCCTATGCTCAATCCTATCCTTTCCCCTATCCTATCCTATCCTCTATTCTATCCTATCCTCCATCGTCTCCTGTCCTCTATCCTATCCAATCCCCTATCCTATCCTCTATCGTCTCCTATCCTCTATCCTATCCAATCCCCTATCGGATCCTCTATCCTATCCTATCCTCAATCCTATCCTATCCTCAATCCTATCCTATCCTCTATCCTATCATATCCTCTATGCTATCCCATCCTGTATCCTATACTATGCTCTATCCTATCCTATCCTCTATCCTATACTATCCTCTATCCTATCCTATCCTCAATCCTATCCTATCCTCTATCCTATCCTATCCTCTATGCTATCCCATCCTCTATCCTATCCTATCCTCTATCCTATCCTATCCTCTATCCTATCCTATCCTCTATCCTATGCTCTATCCTCAATCCTATCCTCTATCCTATCCTATCCTCTATCCTATCCAATCCTCTATCCTATCCTCTATCCTATCCTATCCTCTATCCTATCATATCCTCTATCCTATCCTATCCTCTATCCTATCCTATCCTCTATCCTATCCTTTCCCCTGTCCTATCCTATCCTCTATTCTATCCTATCCTCCATCGTCTCCTGTCCTCTATCCTATCCAATCCCCTATCCTATCCTCTATCGTCTCCTATCCTCTATCCTATCCAATCCCCTATCGGATCCTCTATCCTATCCTATCCTCAATCCTATCCTATCCTCAATCCTATCATATCCTCTATCCTATCCTATCCTCTATCCTATCTTATCCTCTATCCTATCCAATCCCCTATCGGATCCTCTATCCTATCCTATCCTCAATCCTATCCTATCCTCAATCCTATCCTATCCTCTATCCTATCCTATCCTCTATGCTATCCCATCCTCTATCCTATACTATGCTCTATCCTATCTTATCCTCTATCCTATCCTATCCTCTATCCTATCCTATCCTCTATCCTATCCTATGCTCAATCCTATCCATTCCTCTATCCTATCCTATCCTCTATTCTATCCTATCCTCCATCGTCTCCTGTCCTCTATCCTATCCAATCCCCTATCCTATCCTCTATCGTCTCCTATCCTCTATCCTATCCAATCCGCTATCGGATCCTCTATCGTATCCTATCCTCTATCCTATCCTATCCTCAATCCTATCTTATCCTCTCTCCTATCCTATCCTCTATCCTATCCTCTATCCTATCCTATCCTCTATCCTATCCTATACTGTATCCTATCATATCCTCTATCCTATCCTATCATCTATCCTATCCTATCCTCTATCCTATCCTTTCCCCTATCCTATCCTATCCTCTATTCTATCCTATCCTCCATCGTCTCCTGTCCTCTATCCTATCCAATCCCCTATCCTATCCTCTATCGTCTCCTATCCTCTATCCTATCGAATCCCCTATCGGATCCTCTATCCTATCCTATCCTCAATCCTATCCTATCCTCAATCCTATCATATCCTCTATCCTATCCTATCCTCTATCCTATCCTATCCTCTATCCTATCCAATCCCCTATCGGATCCTCTATCCTATCCTATCCTCAATCCTATCCTATCCTCAATCCTATCCTATCCTCAATCCTATCCTATCCTCTATCCTATCCTATCCACTCTCCTATCCTATCATCTATCCTATCCGATCCTCAATCCTATCCTATCCTCTATCCTATCCTCTATCCTATCCTATCCTCTATCCTATCCGATCCTCAATCCTATCCTATCCTCTATCCTATCCTCTATCCTATCCTATCCTCTATCCTATCCTATCCTCAATCGTCTCCTATCCTCAATCCTATCCTATCCTCTATCCTATCCTATCCTCTATCCTATCCTATCCTCTATCCTATCCTATTCTCTATCCTATCCTATGCTCTATCCTACCCTTTCCTCTATCCTATCCTATCCTCTATCCTATCCTATCCTTTATCCTCAATCCTATCCTCTATTCTATCCTATCCTCTATCCTATCCTCTATCCTATCCTAGCCTCTATCCTATCCAATCCTCTATCCTATCCTCTATCCTATCCTATCCTCTATCCTATCATATCCTCTATCCTATCCTATCATCTATCCTATCCTATCCTCTATCCTATCCTTTCCCCTATCCTATCCTATCCTCTATTCTATCCTATCCTCCATCGTCTCCTGTCCTCTATCCTATCCAATCCCCTATCCTATCCTCTATCGTCTCCTATCCTCTATCCTATCGAATCCCCTATCGGATCCTCTATCCTATCCTATCCTCAATCCTATCCTATCCTCAATCCTATCATATCCTCTATCCTATCCTATCCTCTATCCTATCCTATCCTCTATCCTATCCAATCCCCTATCGGATCCTCTATCCTATCCTATCCTCAATCCTATCCTATCCTCTATCCTATCCTATCCTCTATCCTATCCTATCCTCTATCCTATCCTATGCTCTATCCTATCCTTTCCTCTATCCTATCCTATCCTCTATTCTATCCTATCCTCCATCGTCTCCTGTCCTCTATCCTATCCAATCCCCTATCCTATCCTCTATCGTCTATTATCCTCTATCCTATCCTATCCTCTATGCTATCCCATCCTCTATCCTATACTATGCTCTATCCTATCCTATGCTCTATCCTATCCTATCCTCTATCCTATCCTATCCTCTATCCTACCCTATGCTCAATCCTATCCTTTCCCCTATCCTATCCTATCCTCTATTCTATCCTATCCTCCATCGTCTCCTGTCCTCTATCCTATCCAATCCCCTATCCTATCCTCTATCGTCTCCTATCCTCTATCCTATCCAATCCCCTATAGGATCCTCTATCCTATCCTATCCTCAATCCTATCCTATCCTATCCTCAATCCTATCCTATCCTCTATCCTATCCTATACTCTATGCTACCCCATCCTCTATCCTATCCTATGCTCTATCCTCAATCCTATCCTCTATCCTATCCTATCCTCTATCCTATCCTATCCTCTATCATATCCAATCCTCTATCATATCCTCTATCCTATCCTATCCTCTATCCTATCCTATCCTCCATCCTATCCAATCCCCTATCGGATCCTCTATCCTATCCTATCCTCAATCCTATCCTATCCTCAATCCTATCCTATCCTCTATCCTATCCTATCCTCTATGCTATCCCATCCTCTATCCTATACTGTGCTCTATCCTATCCTATCCTCTATCCTATCCTATCCTCTATCCTATCCTATCCTCTATCCTATCCTATCCTCTATCCTATCCTATGCTCTATCCTCTCCTATCCTCTATCCTATCCTATCCTCTATCCTGTCCTATCCTCTATCCTATCCTATGCTCTATCCTATCCTTTCCTCTATCCTATCCTATCCTCTATTCTATCCTATCCTCCATCGTCTCCTGTCCTCTATCCTATCCAATCCCCTATCCTATCCTCTATCGTCTCCTATCCTCTATCCTATCCAATCCCCTATCGGATCCTCTGTCCTATCCTATCCTCTATCCTATCCTATCCTCAATCCTATCTTATCCTCTCTCCTATCCTATCCTCTATCCTATCCTCTATCCTATCCTATCCTCTATCCTATCCTATACTGTATCCTATCCTACCCTCTATACTATCCTATCCTCTATCCTATGCTATCCTCAATCCTATCCTATCCTCTATCCTATCCTATCCTCTATGCTATCTCATCCTCTATCCTATCCTATGGTCTATCCTCAATCCTATTCTCTATCCTATCATATCCTCTATCCTATCCTATACCCTATCCTATCCTATCCTCTATACTATCCTATCCTCTATCCTATCCTATACTCTATCCTATCATATCCTATCCAATCCCCTATCCTATCCTCAATCCTATCCTATCCTCAATCCTATCCTATCCTCTATCCTATCCTATCCTCTATCCTATCCTATCCTCTATCCTATCCTATCCTCAATCCTATCCTATCCTCAATCCTATCCTATCCTCTATCCTATCCTATCCTCTATCCTATCCTACCCTCTATCCTATCCAATCCCCTATCGGATCCTCCATCCTATCCTATCCTGTATCCTATCCTATCCCCAATCCTATCCTATCCTCTATCCTATCCTATTCTCTATCCTATCCTATCCTCAATCCTATCCTATCCTCAATCCTATCCTATCCTCTATCCTATCCTATCCTCTATCCTATCCTATGCTCTATCCTACCCTTTCCTCTATCCTATCCTATCCTCTATTCTATCCTATCCTCCATCGTCTCCTGTCCTCTATCCTATCCAATCCCCTATCGGATCCTCTATCCTATCCTATCCTCTATCCTATCCTATCCTCAATCCTATCTTATCCTCTCTCCTATCCTATCCTCTATCCTATCCTCTATCCTATCCTATCCTCTATCCTATCCTATGCTCTATCCTCAATCCTATTCTCTATCCTATCCTATCCTCTATCCTATCCTATCCTCTATCCTATCCTATCCTCTATCCTATCCTATCCTCAATCCTATCCTATCCTCAATCCTATCCTATCCTCTATCCTATCCTATCCTCTATCCTATCCTACCCTCTATCCTATCCAATCCCCTATCGGATCCTCCATCCTATCCTATCCTGTATCCTATCCTATCCCCAATCCTATCCTATCCTCTATCCTATCCTATTCTCTATCCTATCCTATCCTCAATCCTATCCTATCCTCAATCCTATCCTATCCTCTATCCTATCCTATCCTCTATCCTATCCTATCCTCTATCCTATCCTTTCCCCTATCCTATCCTATCCTCTATTCTATCCTATCCTCCATCGTCTCCTGTCCTCTATCCTATCCAATCCCCTATCCTATCCTCTATCGTCTCCTATCCTCTATCCTATCCAATCCCCTATCGGATCCTCTATCCTATCCTATCCTCAATCCTATCCTATCCTCAATCCTATCCTATCCTCTATCCTATCCTATCCTCTATGCTATCCCATCCTCTATCCTATACTATGCTCTATAATCTCCTATCCTCTATCCTATCCTATCCTCTATCCTGTCCTATCCTCTATCCTATCCTATGCTCTATCCTATCCTTTCCTCTATCCTATCCTATCCTCTATCCTATCCTATCCTCTATCCTATCCTTTCCCCTATCCTATCCTATCCTCTATTCTATCCTATCCTCCATCGTCTCCTGTCCTCTATCCTATCCAATCCCCTATCCAATCCTCTATCGTCTCCTATCCTCTATCCTATCCAATCCCCTATCGGATCCTCTATCCTATCCTATCCTCAATCGTATCCTATCCTCAATGCTATCCTATCCTCAATCCTATCCTATCCTCTATCCTATCCTATCCTCTATGCTATCCCATCCTCTATCCTATACTATGCTCTACCCTCAATCCTATTCTCTATCCTATCATATCCTCTATCCTATCCTATACCCTATCCTATCCTATCCTCTATACTATCCTATCCTCTATCCTATCCTATACTCTATCCTATCATATCCTATCCAATCCCCTATCCTATCCTCAATCCTATCCTATCCTCAATCCTATCCTATCCTCTATCCTGTCCTATCCTCTATCCTATCCTATCCTCTATCCTATCCTATCCTCAATCCTATCCTATCCTCTATGCTATCCCATCCTCTATCCTATACTATGCTCTATAATCTCCTATCCTCTATCCTATCCTATCCTCTATCCTGTCCCATCCTCTATGCTATCCTATGCTCTATCCTCAATCCAATTCTCTATCCTATCCTATTCTCTATCCTACCCTATCCTATCCTCTATCGTATCCTATCCTCTATCGTATCCTATCCTCTATCCTATCCTATCCTCTCTCCTATCCTATCCTCTATTCGATCCTATCCTCTATCCTATCCTATCCTCTATCCTATCCTATACTCTATCCTATCCTATCCTATCCAATCCCCTATCCTATCCTATCCAATCCCCTATCCTATCCTCTATTCGATCCTATCCTCTATCCTATCGTATCCTCTATCGTATCCTATCCTCTATCGTCTCCTGTCCTCTATCCTGTCCAATCCCCTATCCTATTCTCTATCGTCAACTATCCTATATCCTATCCAATCCCCTATCCGCTCCTCTATATTATCCTCTTTACTATCCTGTTCTCTATCCTAGACTATCCTCTATCGTATCCTATCCTCTATCCTATCCAATCCTCTATGCTATCCTCTATCCTATCCTATCCTCTATCCTATCATATCCTCTATCCTATCCTATCCTCTATCCTATCCTATCCTCAATCCTATCCTATCCTCAATCCTATCCTATCCTCTATCCTATCCTATCCTCTATGCTATCCCATCCTCTATCCTATACTATGCTCTATCCTATCCTATCCTCTATCCTATCCTATCCTCTATCCTATCCTATCCTCTATCCTATCGTATGCTCTATCCTATCCTTTCCTCTATCCTATCCTATCCTCTATTCTATCCTATCCTCCATAGTCTCCTGTCCTCTATCCTATCTAATCCCCTATCCTATCCTCTATCGTCTCCTATCCTCAATCCTATCCTATCCTCAATCCTATCCTATCCTCTATCCTATCATATCCTCTATGCTATCCCATCCTCTATCCTATACTATGCTCTATCCTATCCTCTATGCTATCCCATCCTCTATCCTATACTATGCTCTATCCTATCCTGTCCTCTATCCTATCCTATCCAATCCCCTATCCTATCCTCTATCGTCTCCCATCCTCTATCCTATCCAATCCCCTATCGGATCCTCTATCCTATCCTATCCTCAATCCTATCCTATCCTCTATCCTATCCTATCCTCTATGCTATCCCATCCTCTATCCTATACTATGCTCTATCCTATCCTGTCCTCTATCCTATCCTATCCAATCCCCTATCCTATCCTCTATCGTCTCCCATCCTCTATCCTATCCAATCCCCTATCGGATCCTCTATCCTATCCTATCCTCAATCCTATCCTATCCTCTATCCTATCCTATCCTCTATGCTATCCCATCCTCTATCCTATACTATGCTCTATCCTATCCTATCCTCTATCCTATCCTATCCTCTATCCTATCCTATCCTCTATCCTACCCTATGCTCAATCTTATCCTTTCCTCTATCCTATCCTATCCTCTATTCTATCCTATCCTCCATCGTCTCCTGTCCTCTATCCTATCCAATCCCCTATCCTATCCTCTATCGTCTCCTATCCTCTATCCTATCCAATCCCCTATCGGATCCTCTATCCTATCCTATCCTCAATCCTATCCTATCCTCAATCCTATCCTATCCTCTATCCTATCCTATCCTCTATGCTATCCCATCCTCTATCCTATACTATGCTCTATCCTATCCTATCCTCTATCCTATCCTATCCTCTATCCTATCCTATCCTCTATCCTATCGTATGCTCTATCCTATCCTTTCCTCTATCCTATCCTATCCTCTATTCTATCCTATCCTCCATAGTCTCCTGTCCTCTATCCTATCCAATCCCCTATCCTATCCTCTATCGTCTCCTATCCTCAATCCTATCCTATCCTCAATCCTATCCTATCCTCTATCCTATCATATCCTCTATGCTATCCCATCCTCTATCCTATACTATGCTCTATCCTATCCTCTATGCTATCCCATCCTCTATCCTATACTATGCTCTATCCTATCCTGTCCTCTATCCTATCCTATCCAATCCCCTATCCTATCCTCTATCGTCTCCCATCCTCTATCCTATCCAATCCCCTATCGGATCCTCTATCCTATCCTATCCTCAATCCTATCCTATCCTCTATCCTATCCTATCCTCTATGCTATCCCATCCTCTATCCTATACTATGCTCTATCCTATCCTATCCTCTATCCTATCCTATCCTCTATCCTATCCTATCCTCTATCCTACCCTATGCTCAATCTTATCCTTTCCTCTATCCTATCCTATCCTCTATCCTATCCTATCCTCTATGCTATCCAATCCTCTATCCTATCGTCTATCCTATCCTATCCTCTATCCTATCATATGCTCTAACCTATCCTATCCTCTATCCTATCCTATCCTGTATCCTATCCTTTCCCCTATCCTATCCTATCCTCTATTCTATCCTATCCTCCATCGTCTCCTGTCCTCTATCCTATCCAATCCCCTATCCTATCCTCTATCGTCTCGTATCCTCTATCCTATCCAATCCCCTATCGGATCCTCTATCGTATCCTATCCTCTATCCTATCCTATCCTCAATCCTATCTTATCCTCTCTCCTATCCTATCCTCTATCCTATCCTCTATCCTATCCTATCCTCAATCCTACCCTATCCTCTATCCTATCCTATACTATAACCTATCCTATCCTCTATCCTATCCTATACTCTATCCTATCCTATCCTATCCAATCCCCTATCCTATCCTCTATTCGACCCTATCCTCTATCCTATCGTATCCTCTATACTATCGTATCCTCTATCCTATCGTGTCCTCGATCCTATAATATCATCTATCCTATCCTATTCTCTATCGTATCCTATCCGCTATCGTCTCCTGTCCTCTATCCTGTCCAATCCCCTATCCTATTCTCTATCGTCAACTATCCTATATTCTATCCAATCCCCTATCCGCTCCTCTATATTATCCTCTTAACTATCCTGTTCTCTATCCCATACTATCCTCTATCGTATCCTATCCTCTATCCTATCCAATCCTCTATCCTATCCTCTATCCTATCCTATCCTCTATCCTATCATATCCTCTATCCTATCCTATACTCTATCCTATCCTTTCCCCTATCCTATCCTATCCTCTATTCTATCCTATCCTCCATCGTCCCCTGTCCTCTATCCTATCCAATCCCCTATCCTATCCTCTACCGTATCCTATCCTCTATCCTATCCTATCCTCTATCCTATCCTATCCTCTATCCTATGCTCTATCCTCAATCCTATCCTCTATCCTATCCTATCCTCTATCCTATCCTATCCTCTATCCTATCCTATCCTCTATCCTATCCTCTATCCTATCCTAGCCTCTATCCTATCCAATCCTCTATCCTATCCTCTATACTATCCTATCCTCTATCCTATCATATCCTCTATCCTATCCTATCCTCTATCCTATCCTATCCTCTATCCTATCCTTTTCCCTATCCTATCCTATCCTCTATTCTATCCTATCCTCCATCGTCTCCTGTCCTCTATCCTATCCAATCCCCTATCCTATCCTCTATCGTCTCCTATCCTCTATCCTATCCAATCCCCTATCGGATCCTCTATCCTATCCTATCCTCAATCCTATCCTATCCTCAATCCTATCCTATCCTCTATCCTATCCTATCCTCTATGCTATCCCATCCTCTATCCTATACTATGCTCTATCCTATCCTATCCTCTATCCTATCCTATCCTCTATCCTGTCCTATCCTCTATTCTATCCTATCTTCCATCGTCTCCTGTCCTCTATCCTGTCCAATCCCCTATCCTATAATCTATCGTCTCCTATCCACTATCCTATCCAATCCCCTATCGGATCCTCTATCCTATCCTATCCTAAATCCTATCCTATCCTCAATCCTATCCTATCCTCTATCCTATCCTATATTCTATGCTATCCCATCCTCTATCCTATCCTATCCTCTATGCTATCCCACCCCCTATCCTATCCTATCCTCTATCCTATCCTATCCTCAATCCTATCTTATCCTCTCTCCTATCCTATCCTCTATCCTATCCTCTATCCTATCCTATCCTCTATCCTATCCTATACTGTATCCTATCCTATCCTCTATCCTATCCTATCCTCTATCCTATGCTATCCTCAATCCCCTATCCTATCCTCAATCCTATCCTATCCTCTATCCTATCCTATCCTCTATCCTATCCTATCCTCTATGCTATCCCATCCTCTATCCTATACTATGCTCTATCCTATCATATCCTCTATGCTATCCCATCCTCTATCCTATCCTATGCTCTATCCTCAATCCTATTCTCTATCCTACCCTATCCTCTATCCTATCCTATACTCTAACCTATCCTATCCTCTATCCTATCCTATACTCTATCCTATCCTATCCTATCCAATCCCCTATCCTATCCTCTATCGTCTCCTATCCTCTATCCTATCCAATCCCCTATCGGATCCTCTATCCTATCCTATCCTTTATCCTATCCTATCCTCAATCCTATCTTATCCTCTCTCCTATCCTATCCTCTATCCTATCCTCTATCCTATCCTATCCTCAATCCTATCCTATACTGTATCCTATCCTATCCTCTATGCTATCCCATCCTCTATCCTATCCTATGCTCTATCCTCAATCCTATTCTCTCTCCTATCATATCCTCTATCCTATCCTATACCCTATCCTATCCTATCCTCTATACTATCCTATCATCTATCCTATCCTATACTCTATCCTATCCTATCCTATCCTATCCAATCCCCTATCCTATCCTCAATCCTATCCTATCCTCTATCCTATCCTATCCTATCCTCTATTCTATCCTATCCTCTATGCTATCCCATCCTCTATCCTATACTATGCTCTATCCTATCCTATCCTCTATGCAATCCCATCCTCTATCCTATCCTATGCTCTATCCTCAATCCTATTCTCTATCCTACCCTATCCTCTATCCTATCCTATACTCTAACCTATCCTATCCTCTATCCTATCCTATACTCTATCCTATCCTATCCCATCCAATCCCCTATCCTATCCTCTATTCGACCCTATCCTCTATCCTATCGTATCCTCTATACTATCGTATCCTCTATCCTATCATATGCTCTATCCTATCCTATCCTCTATCCTATCCTATACTCTATCCTATCCTATCCTCTATCCTATCCAATCCTCTATCCTATCGTCTATCCTATCCTATCCTCTATCCTATCATATGCTCTAACCTATCCTATCCTCTATCCTATCCTATCCTGTATCCTATCCTTTCCCCTATCCTATCCTATCCTCTATTCTATCCTATCCTCCATCGTCTCCTCTCCTCTATCCTATCCAATCCCCTATCCTATCCTCTATCGTCTCCTATCCTCTATCCTATCCTAGCCTCTATCCTATCCAATCCTCTATCCTATCCTCTATACTATCCTATCCTCTATCCTATCATATCCTCTATCCTATCCTATCCTCTATCCTATCCTATCCTCTATCCTATCCTTTCCCCTATCCTATCCTATCCTCTATTCTATCCTATCCTCCATCGTCTCCTGTCCTCTATCCTATCCAATCCCCTATCCTATCCTCTATCGTCTCCTATCCTCTATCCTATCCAATCCCCTATCGGATCCTCTATCCTATCCTATCCTCAATCCTATCCTATCCTCAATCCTATCCTATCCTCTATCCTATCCTATCCTCTATGCTATCCCATCCTCTATCCTATACTATGCTCTATCCTATCCTATCCTCTATCCTATCCTATCCTCTATCCTGTCCTATCCTCTATTCTATCCTATCTTCCATCGTCTCCTGTCCTCTATCCTGTCCAATCCCCTATCCTATAATCTATCGTCTCCTATCCACTATCCTATCCAATCCCCTATCGGATCCTCTATCCTATCCTATCCTAAATCCTATCCTATCCTCAATCCTATCCTATCCTCTATCCTATCCTATCCTCTATGCTATCCCATCCTCTATCCTATCCTATCCTCTATGCTATCCCACCCTCTATCCTATCCTATCCTCTATCCTATCCTATCCTCAATCCTATCTTATCCTCTCTCCTATCCTATCCTCTATCCTATCCTCTATCCTATCCTATCCTCTATCCTATCCTATACTGTATCCTATCCTATCCTCTATCCTATCCTATCCTCTATCCTATGCTATCCTCAATCCCCTATCCTATCCTCAATCCTATCCTATCCTCTATCCTATCCTATCCTCTATCCTATCCTATCCTCTATGCTATCCCATCCTCTATCCTATACTATGCTCTATCCTATCATATCCTCTATGCTATCCCATCCTCTATCCTATCCTATGCTCTATCCTCAATCCTATTCTCTATCCTACCCTATCCTCTATCCTATCCTATACTCTAACCTATCCTATCCTCTATCCTATCCTATACTCTATCCTATCCTATCCTATCCAATCCTCTATCCTATCCTCTATCCTATCCTATCCTCTATCCTATCCTATACTGTATCCTATCCTATCCTCTATCCTATCCTATCCTCTATCCTATGCTATCCTCAATCCCCTATCCTATCCTCAATCCTATCCTATCCTCTATCCTATCCTATCCTCTATCCTATCCTATCCTCTATGCTATCCCATCCTCTATCCTATACTATGCTCTATCCTATCATATCCTCTATGCTATCCCATCCTCTATCCTATCCTATGCTCTATCCTCAATCCTATTCTCTATCCTACCCTATCCTCTATCCTATCCTATACTCTAACCTATCCTATCCTCTATCCTATCCTATACTCTATCCTATCCTATCCTATCCAATCCCCTATCATATCCTCTATCGTCTCCTATCCTCTATCCTATCCAATCCCCTATCGGATCCTCTATCCTATCCTATCCTTTATCCTATCCTATCCTCAATCCTATCTTATCCTCTCTCCTATCCTATCCTCTATCCTATCCTCTATCCTATCCTATCCTCAATCCTATCCTATACTGTATCCTATCCTATCCTCTATGCTATCCCATCCTCTATCCTATCCTATGCTCTATCCTCAATCCTATTCTCTCTCCTATCATATCCTCTATCCTATCCTATACCCTATCCTATCCTATCCTCTATACTATCCTATCATCTATCCTATCCTATACTCTATCCTATCCTATCCTATCCTATCCAATCCCCTATCCTATCCTCAATCCTCTCCTATCCTCTATCCTATCCTATCCTATCCTCTATCCTATCCTATCCTCTATGCTATCCCATCCTCTATCCTATACTATGCTCTATCCTATCCTATCCTCTATGCAATCCCATCCTCTATCCTATCCTATGCTCTATCCTCAATCCTATTCTCTATCCTACCCTATCCTCTATCCTATCCTATACTCTAACCTATCCTATCCTCTATCCTATCCTATACTCTATCCTATCCTATCCTCTATCCTATCCAATCCTCTATCCTATCGTCTATCCTATCCTATCCTCTATCCTATCATATGCTCTAACCTATCCTATCCTCTATCCTATCCTATCCTGTATCCTATCCTTTCCCCTATCCTATCCTATCCTCTATTCTATCCTATCCTCCATCGTCTCCTGTCCTCTATCCTATCCAATCCCCTATCCTATCCTCTATCGTCTCCTATCCTCTATCCTATCCAATCCCCTATCGGATCCTCTATCGTATCCTATCCTCTATCCTATCCTATCCTCAATCCTATCTTATCCTCTCTCCTATCCTATCCTCTATCCTATCCTCTATCCTATCCTATCCTCTATCCTATACTCTGCTCTATCCTATCCTATCCTCTATGCTATCCCATCCTCTATCCTATCCTATGCTCTATCCTCAATCCTATTCTCTATCCTACCCTATCCTCTATCCTATCCTATACTCTAACCTATCCTATCCTCTATCCTATCCTATACTCTATCCTATCCTATCCCATCCAATCCCCTATCCTATCCTCTATTCGACCCAATCTTCTATCCTATCGTATCCTCTATACTATCGTATCCTCTATCCTATCGTGTCCTCGATCCTATAATATCATCTATCCTATCCTATTCTCTATCGTATCCTATCCGCTATCGTCTCCTGTCCTCTATCCTGTCCAATCCCCTATCCTATTCTCTATCGTCAACTATCCTATATCCTATCCAATCCCCTATCCGCTCCTCTATATTATCCTCTTAACTATCCTGTTCTCTATCCTATACTATCCTCTATCGTATCCTATCCTCTATCCTATCCAATCCTCTATCCTATCCTCTATCCTATCCTATCCTCTATCCTATCATATCCTGTATCCTATCCTATCCTCTATCCTATCCTATACTCTATCCTATCCTTTCCCCTATCCTATCCTATCCTCTATTCTATCCTATCCTCCATCGTCTCCTGTCCTCTATCCTATCCAATCCCCTATCCTATCCTCTATCGTCTCCTATCCTCTATCCTATCCAATCCCCTATCGGATCCTCTACCGTATCCTATCCTCTATCCTATCCTATCCTCAAACCTATCTTATCCTCAATCCTATCCTATCCTCTATCCTATCCTCTATCCTATCCTATCCTCTATCCTATACTCTGCTCTATCCTATCCTATCCTCTATCCTATCCTATCCTCTATCCTATCCTATCCTCAATCCTACCCTATCCTCTATCCTATCCTATACTCTAACCTATCCTATCCTCTATCCTATCCTATACTCTATCCTATCCTATCCTATCCAATCCCCTATCCTATCCTCTATTCGACCCTATCCTCTATCCTATCGTATCCTCTATACTATCGTATCCTCTATCCTATCGTGTCCTCGATCCTATAATATCATCTATCCTATCCTATTCTCTATCGTATTCTATCCGCTATCGTCTCCTGTCCTCTATCCTGTCCAATCCCCTATCCTATTCTCTATCGTCAACTATCCTATATCCTATCCAATCACCTATCCGCTCCTCTATATTATCCTCTTAACTATCCTGTTCTCTATCCTATACTATCCTCTATCGTATCCTATCCTCTATCCTATCCAATCCTCTATCCTATCCTCTATCCTATCCTATCCTCTATCCTATCATATCCTGTATCCTATCCTATCCTCTATCCTATCCTATACTCTATCCTATCCTTTCCCCTATCCTATCCTATCCTCTATTCTATCCTATCCTCCATCGTCTCCTGTCCTCTATCCTATCCAATCCCCTATCCTATCCTCTATCGTCTCCTATCCTCTATCCTATCCAATCCCCTATCGGATCCTCTATCCTATCCTATCCTCAATCCTATCCTATCCTCAATCCTATCCTATCCTCTATCCTATCATATCCTCTATGCTATCCCATCCTGTATCCTATACTATGCTCTATCCTATCCTATCCTCTATCCTATCCTATCCTCTATCCTATCCTATCATCAATCCTATCCTATCCTCTATCCTATCCTATCCTCTATGCTATCCCATCCTCTATCCTATCCTATCCTCTATCCTATCCTATCCTCTATCCTATCCTATCCTCTATCCTATCCTCTATCCTATCCTATCCTCTATAATATCCAATTCTCTATCCTATCCTCTATCCTATCCTATCCTCTATCCTATCATATCCTCTATCCTATCCTATCCTCTATCCTATCCTATCCTCTATCCTATCCTTTCCCCTGTCCTATCCTATCCTCTATTCTATCCTATCCTCCATCGTCTCCTGTCCTCTATCCTATCCAATCCCCTATCCTATCCTCTATCGTCTCCTATCCTCTATCCTATCCAATCCCCTATCGGATCCTCTATCGTATCCTATCCTCAATCCTATCCTATCCTCAATCCTATCATATCCTCTATCCTATCCTATCCTCTATCCTATCTTATCCTCTATCCTATCCAATCCCCTATCGGATCCTCTATCCTATCCTATCCTCAATCCTATCCTATCCTCAATCCTATCATATCCTCTATCCTATCCTATCCTCTATCCTATCTTATCCTCTATCCTATCCAATCCCCTATCGGATCCTCTATCCTATCCTATCCTCAATCCTATCCTATCCTCAATCCTATCCTATCCTCTATCCTATCCTATCCTCTATGCTATCCCATCCTCTATCCTATACTATGCTCTATCCTATCTTATCCTCTATCCTATCCTATCCTCTATCCTATCCTATCCTCTATCCTATCCTATCCTCTATCCTATCCTTTCCTCTATCCTATCCTATCCTCTATTCTATCCTATCCTCCATCGTCTCCTGTCCTCTATCTTATCCAATCCCCTATCCTATCCTCTATCGTCTCCTATCCTCTATCCTATCCAATCCCCTATCGGATCCTCTATCCTATCCTATCCTCAATCCTATCCTATCCTCAATCCAATTCTATCCTCAATCCTATCCTATCCTCTATCCTATCCTATCCTCTATCCTATCCTATCCTCTATCCTATCCTATCCTCTATCCTATCCTCTATCCTATCCTATGCTCTATCCTACCCTTTCCTCTATCCTATCCTATCCTCTATTCTATCCTATCCTCCATCGTCTCCTGTCCTCTATTCTATCCTATCCTCCATCGTCTCCTATCCTCTATCCTGTCCAATCCCCTATCGGATCCTCTATCGTATCCTATCCTCTATCCTATCCTATCCTCAATCCTATCTTATCCTCTCTCCTATCCTATCCTCTATCCTATCCTCTATCCTATCCTATCCTCTATCCTATCCTATACTGTATCCTATCATATCCTCTATCCTATTCTATCCTCTATCCTATCCTATCCTCTATCCTATCCTTTCCCCTATCCTATCCTATCCTCTATTCTATCCTATCCTCCATCGTCTCCTGTCCTCTATCCTATCCAATCCCCTATCCTATCCTCTATCGTCTCCTATCCTCTATCCTATCCAATCCCCTATCGGATCCTCTATCCTATCCTATCATCAATCCTATCCTATCCTCAATCCTATCCTATCCTCTATCCTATCCTATCCTCTACGCTATCCCATCCTCTATCCTATACTATGCTCTATCCTATCCTATCCTCTATCCTATCCTATCCTCTATCCTATCCTATCCTCTATCCTATCCTATCCTCTATCCTATCCTATCCTCTATCCTATCCAATCCTCTATCCTATCCTCTATCCTATCCTATCGTCTATCCTATCATATCCTCTATCCTATCCTATCCTCTATCCTATCCTATCCTCTATGCTATCCCATCCACTATCCTATCCTATGCTCTATCCTCAATCCTATTCTCTATCCTATCATATCCTCTATCCTATCCTATACCCTATCCTATCCTATCCTCTATACTATCCTATCCTCTATCCTATCCTATACTCTATCCTATCATATCCTATCCAATCCCCTATCCTATCCTCTATCCTATCCTATCCTCTATCCTATCCTATCCTCTATCCTATCCTATCCTCTATCCTATCCTATCCTCTATCCTATCCTATCCTCTATCCTATCCTATCCTCTATCCTATCCAATCCCCTATCGGATCCTCCATCCTATCCTATCCTGTATCCTATCCTATCCTCTATCCTATCCTATTCTCTATCCTATCCTATCCTCAATCCTATCCTATCCTCAATCCTATCCTATCCTCTATCCTATCCTATCCTCTATCCTATCCTATGCTCTATCCTACCCTTTCCTCTATCCTATCCTATCCTCTATTCTATCCTATCCTCCATCGTCTCCTGTCCTCTATCCTATCCAATCCCCTATCGGATCCTCTATCCTATCCTATCCTCTATCCTATCCTATCCTCAATCCTATCTTATCCTCTCTCCTATCCTATCCTCTATCCTATCCTCTATCCTATCCTATACTGTATCCTATCCTATCCTCTATCCTATCCTATCCTCTATCCTATGCTATCCTCAATCCCCTATACTATCCTCAATCCTATCCTATCCTCTATCCTATCCTATCCTCTATCCTATCCTATCCTCTATGCTATCCCATCCTCTATCCTATACTATGCTCTATCCTATCATATCCTCTATGCTATCCCATCCTCTATCCTATCCTATGCTCTATCCTCAATCCTATTCTCTATCCTACCCTATCCTCTATCCTATCCTATCCTCTATCCTATCCTATGCTCAATCCTATCCATTCCTCTATCCTATCCTATCCTCTATTCTATCCTATCCTCCATCGTCTCCTGTCCTCTATCCTATCCAATCCCCTATCCTATCCTCTATCGTCTCCTATCCTCTATCCTATCCAATCCCCTATCGGATCCTCTATCGTATCCTATCCTCAATCCTATCTTATCCTCTCTCCTATCCTATCCGCTATCCTATCCTCTATCCTATCCTCTATCCTATCCTCTATCCTATCCTATCCTCTATCCTATCCTATACTGTATCCTATCATATCCTCTATCCTATCCTATCCTCTATCCTATCCTATCCTCTATCCTATCCTTTCCCCTATCCTATCCTATCCTCTATTCTATCCTATCCTCCATCGTCTCCTGTCCTCTATCCTATCCAATCCCCTATCCTATCCTCTATCGTCTCCTATCCTCTATCCTATCCAATCCCCTATCGGATCCTCTATCCTATCCTATCATCAATCCTATCCTATCCTCAATCCTATCCTATCCTCTATCCTATCCTATCCTCTACGCTATCCCATCCTCTATCCTATACTATGCTCTATCCTATCCTATCCTCTATCCTATCCTATCCTCTATCCTATCCTATCCTCAATCCTATCCTATCCTCTATCCTATCCTATCCTCTATGCTATCCCATCCTCTATCTTACCCTATGCTCTATCCTCAATCGTATTCTCTATCCTACCTTTTCCTCTATCCTATCCTATACTCTAACCTATCCTATCCTCTATCCTATCCTATACTCTATCCTATCCTATCCTATCCAATCCCCTATCCTATCCTCTATTCGACCCTATCCTCTATCCTATCGTATCCTCTATACTATCGTATCCTCTATCCTATCGTGTCCTCGATCCTATAATATCATCCATCCTATCCTATTCTCTATCCTACCCTATCCCATCCTCTATCGTATACTATCCTCTATCCTATCCTATCCTATCCTCTATCGTATCCTATCCGCTATCGTCTCCTGTCCTCTATCCTGTCCAATCCCCTATCCTATTCTCTATCGTCAACTATCCTATATCCTATCCAATCCCCTATCCGATCCTCTATATTATCCTCTTTACTATCCTGTTCTCTATCCTATCCTATCCTCTATCGTATCCTATCCTCTATCCTATCCAACCCTCTATCCTATCCTCTATCCTATCCTATCCTCTATCCTATCATATCCTCTATCCTATCCTATCCTCTATCCTATCCTATCCTCCATCCTATCCTTTCCTCTATCCTATCCTATCCTCTATTCTATCCTATCCTCCATCGTCTCCTGTCCTCTATCTTATCCAATCCCCTATCCTATCCTCTATCGTCTCCTATCCTCTATCCTATCCAATCCCCTATCGGATCCTCTATCCTATCCTATCCTCAATCCTATCCTATCCTCAATCCTATCCTATCCTCTATCCTATCCTATCCTCTATGCTATCCCATCCTCTATCCTATACTATGCTCTATCCTATCCTATCCTCTATCCTATCCTATCCTCTATCCTATCCTATCCTCAATCCTATCCTATCCTCAATCCAATTCTATCCTCAATCCTATCCTATCCTCTATCCTATCCTATCCTCTATCCTATCCTATCCTCTATCCTATCCTATGCTCTATCCTACCCTTTCCTCTATCCTATCCTATCCTCTATTCTATCCTATCCTCCATCGTCTCCTGTCCTCTATTCTATCCTATCCTCCATCGTCTCCTATCCTCTATCCTATCCAATCCCCTATCGGATCCTCTATCCTATCCTATCCTCTATCCTATCCTATCCTCAATCATATCTTATCCTCTCTCCTATCCTATCCTCTATCCTATCCTCTATCCTATCCTATCCTCTATCCTATCCTATTCTGTATCCTATCCTATCCTCTATACTATCCTATCCTCTATCCTATGCTATCCTCAATCCTATCCTATCCTCTATCCTATCCTATCCTCTATGCTATCCCATCCTCTATCCTATCCTATGCTCTATCCTCAATCCTATTCTCTATCCTATCATATCCTCTATCCTATCCTATACCCTATCCTATCCTATCCTCTATACTATCCTATTCTCTATCCTATCCTATACTCTATCCTATCATATCCTATCCAATCCCCTATCCTATCCTCTATCCTATTCTATCCTCTATCCTATCCTATCCTCATTCCTATCCTATCCTCAATCCTATCCTATCCTCTATCCTATCCTATCCTCTATCCTATCCTATCCTCTATCCTATCCTATCCTCTATCCTATCCTATCCTCTATCCTATCCTATCCTCTATCCTATCCAATCCCCTATCGGATCCTCCATCCTATCCTATCCTGTATCCTATCCTATCCCCAATCCTATCCTATCCTCTATCCTATCCTATTCTCTATCCTATCCTATCCTCAATCCTATCCTATCCTCAATCCTATCCTATCCTCTATCCTATCCTATCCTCTATCCTATCCTATGCTCTATCCTACCCTTTCCTCTATCCTATCCTATCCTCTATTCTATCCTATCCTCCATCGTCTCCTGTCCTCTATCCTATCCAATCCCCTATCGGATCCTCTATCCTATCCTATCCTCTGTCCTATCCTATCCTCAATCCTATCTTATCCTCTCTCCTATCCTATCCTCTATCCTATCCTCTATCCTATCCTATACTGTATCCTATCCTATCCTCTATCCTATCCTATCCTCTATCCTATGCTATCCTCAATCCCCTATACTATCCTCAATCCTATCCTATCCTCTATCCTATCCTATCCTCTATCCTATCCTATCCTCTATGCTATCCCATCCTCTATCCTATACTATGCTCTATCCTATCATATCCTCTATGCTATCCCATCCTCTATCCTATCCTATCCTCTATCCTATCCTCCATCGTCTCCTGTCCTCTATCCTATCCAATCCCCTATCCAATCCTCTATCGTCTCCTATCCTCTATCCTATCCAATCCCCTATCGGATCCTCTATCCTATCCTATCCTCTATCCTATACAATCCCCTATCGGATCCTCTATCCTATCCTATCCTCAATCCTATCCTATCCTCAATCCTATCCTATCCTCTATCCTATCCTATCCTCTATGCTAGCCCATCCTCTATCCTATACAGTGCTCTATCCTATCCTATCCTCTATCCTATCCTATCCTCTATCCTATCCTATCCTCTATCCTATCCTATGCTCTATCCTATCCTTTCCTCTATCCTATCCTATCCTCTATTCTATCGTATCCTCCATCGTCTCCTGTCCTCTATCCTATCCAATCCCATATCCTATCCTCTATCGTCTCCTATCCTCTATCCTATCCAATCCCCTATCGGATCCTCTATCCTATCCTATCCTCTATCCTATCCTATCCTCAATCCTATCTTATCCTCTCTCCTATCCTATCCTCTATCCTATCCTCTATCCTATCCTCTATCCTATCCTATCCTCTATCCTATCCTATACTGTATCCTATCCAATCCCCTATCCTATCCTCTATCGTCTCCTATCCTCTATCCTATCCTATCCTCTATCCTATCCAATCCTCTATCCTATCCTCTATCCTATCCTATCCTCTATCCTATCATATCCTCTATCCTATCCTATCCTCTATCCTATCCTATCCTCTATCCTATCCTTTCCCCTATCCTATCCTATCCTCTATTCTATCCTATCCTCCATCGTCTCCTGTCCTCTATCCTATCCAATCCCCTATCCAATCCTCTATCGTCTCCTATCCTCTATCCTATCCAATCCCCTATCGGATCCTCTATCCTATCCTATCCTCAATCCTATCCTATCCTCAATCCTATCATATCCTCTATCCTATCCCATCCTCTATCCTATCCTATCCTCTATCCTATCCAATCCCCTATCGGATCCTCTATCCTATCCTATCCTCAATCCTATCCTATCCTCTATCCTATCCTATCCTACATCCTATCCTATCCTCAATCCTATCCTAACCTCTATCCTATCCTATCCTCTATGCTATCCCATCCTCTATCCTATCCTATCCTCTATCCTATCCTATCCGCTTTCCTATTCTATCCTCTATCCTATGCTCTATACTCAATCCTATCCTCTATCCTCTATCCTATGCTCTATCCTCAATCCTATGCTCTATCCTATCCTATACTCTATCCTATCGTATACTATATCCTATCCTCTATCCTATCCTATCCTCTATCCTATCCTATCCGCTATCCTATCCTTTCCTCTATCCTATCCTATCCTCTATTCTATCCTATCCTCCATCGTCTCCTGTCCTCTATCATATCCAATCACCTATCCTATCCTCTATCGTCTCCTATCCTCTATCCTATCCAATCCCCTATCGGATCCTCCATCCTATCCTATCCTCTATCCTATCCTATCCCCAATCCTATCCTATCCTCTATCCTATCCTATCCTCTATCCTATCCTATCCTCTATCATATCCTATCCTCAATCCTATCCTATCCTCTCTCCTATCCTATCCTCTATCCTATCCTCTATCCTATCCTATCCTCTATCCTATCCTATACTGTATCCTATCCTATCCTCTATCCTATCCTATCCTCTATCCTATGCTATCCTCAATCCTATCCTATCCTCTATCCTATCCTATCCTCTATGCTATCCCATCCTCTATCCTATCCTATGCTCTACCCTCAATCCTATTCTCTATCCTATCCTATCCTCTATCCTATCCTATACTCTATCCTATCCTATCCTCTATACTATCCTATACTCTATCCTATCCTATCCTATCCAATCCCCTATCCTATCCTCTATTCGATCCTATCCTCTATCCCATCGTATCCTCTATCGTATCCTATCCTCTATCCTATCCAATGCTCTATCCTATCCTCTATCCTATCATATCCTCTATCCAATCCTATCCTCTCTCCTATCCTATCCTCTAACCTATCGTATCCTCTATCCTATCCGATCCTCTATCGTATCCTATCCTCTATACTATCCTATACTCTATCCTATCCTATCCTATCCAATCCCCTATCCTATCCTCTATCCTAACCTATCCTCTATCCTATCCTATCCTCTATCCTATCCTATCCCCTAACCTATCCTATCCTCTATCCTATCCTATCCTCTATCCTATCCTTTCCTCTATACTATCCTATCCTCTATTCTATCCTATCCTCTATCGTCTCCTATCCTCTTTCCTATCCAATCCCCTATCGGATCCTCTATCCTATCCTATCCTCTATCATATCCTATCCTCAATCCTATCCTATCCTCTCTCCTATCCTATCCTCTATCCTATCCTCTATCCTATCCTATCCTCTATCCTATCCTATACTGTATCCTATCCTATCCTCTATCCTATCCTATCCTCTATCCTAGGCTATCCTCAATCCTATCCTATCCTCTATCCTATCCTATCCTCTATGCTATCCCATCCTCTATCCTATCCTATGCTCTACCCTCAGTCCTATTCTCTATCCTATCCTATCCTCTATCCTATCCTATACTCTATCCTATCCTATCCTTTATACTATCCTATACTCTATCCTATCCTATCCTATCCAATCCCCTATCCTATCCTCTATTCGGTCCTATCCTCTATCCTATCGTATCCTCTATCCTATCCTATCCTCTATGCTATCCCATCCTCTATCCTATACTATGCTCTATCCTATCCTATCCTCTATCCTATCCTATCCTCTATCCTATCCTATCCTCAATCCTATCCTATCCTCTATCCTATCCTATCCTCTATGCTATCCCATCCTCTATCCTATCCTATCCTCTATCCTATCCTATCCTCTATCCTATCGTATCCTCTATCCTCTCCTATCCTCTATCCTATGCTCTATCCTCAATCCTATCCTCTATCCTATCCTATCCTCTATCCTATCCTATTCTCTATCCTATCCTATCCTCTATCCTATCCTATCCTCTATCACATCCTATCCTCAATCCTATCCTATCGTCTATCCTATCCTATCCTCTATGCTATCCCATCCTCTATCCTATCCTATGCTCTATCCTCAATCCTATTCTCTATCCTATCCTATACTCTATCCTATCCTATACTCTATCCCATCCTATCCTCTATACTATCCTATGCTCTATCCTATCCTATACTCTATCCTATCCTATCCTATCCAATCCCCTATCCTATCCTCTATTCGATCCTATCCTCTATCCTATCGTATCCTCTATACTATCGTATCCTATATCCTATCGTGTCCTCGATCCTATAATATCATCCATCCTATCCTATTCTCTATCCTACCCTATCCTATCCTCTATCGTATCCTATCCTCTATCCTATCCTATCCTCTATCGTATCCTATCCGCTATCGTCTCATGTCCTCTATCCTATCCAATCCCCTATCCTATTCTCTATCGTCAAATATCCTATATCCTATCCAATCCCCTATCCTATCCTCTATCCTAACCTATCCTCTATCCTATCCTATCCTCTATCCTATCCTATCCCCTAACCTATCCTATCCTCTATCCTATCCTATCCTCTATCCTATCCTTTCCTCTATACTATCCTATCCTCTATTCTATCCTATCCTCTATCGTCTCCTATCCTCTATCCTATCCAATCCCCTATCGGATCCTCTATCCTATCCTATCCTCTATCCTATCCTATCCTCTATGCTATCCCATACTCTATCCTATCCTATGCTCTACCCTCAATCCTATTCTCTATCCTATCCTATCCTCTATCCTATCCTGTCCTCGATCCTATAATATCATTCATCCTATCCTATTCTCTACCCTACCCTATTCTGTCCTCTATCGTATCCTATCCTCTATCCTATCCTATCCTCTATCCTATCCTATCCTCTATCCTATGCTATCCTCAATCCTATCCTATCCTCTCTCCTATCCTATCCTCTATCCTATCCTCTATCCTATCCTATCCTCTATCCTATCCTATACTGTATCCTATCCTATCCTCTATCCTATCCTATCCTCTATCCTATGCTATCCTGAATCCTATCCTATCCTCTATCCTGTCCTATCCTCTATGCTATTCCATCCTCTATCCTATCCTAAACTCTACCCTCAATCCTATTCTCTATCCTATCCTATCCTCTATCCTATCCTATCCTCAATCCTATCCTATCCTCTATCCTATCCTATCCTCTATCCTATTCTATACTATATCCTATCCTATCCTATCCAATCCCCTATCCTATCCTCTATTCGATCCTATCCTCTATCCTATCCTATCCTCTATAATATCGCATCCTCTATCCTATCCTGTCCTCGATCATATAATATCATCCATCCTATCCTATTCTCTATCCTACCCTATCCTATCCTCTATCGTCTCCTATCCTCTATCCTATCCAATCCCCTATCGGATCCTCCATCCTATCCTATCCTCTATCCTACCCTATCCTCAATCCTATCCTATCCTCTATAATATCGCATCCTCTATCCTATCCTATCCTCGATCATATAATATCATCCATCCTATCCTATTCTCTATCCTACCCTATCCTATCCTCTATCGTATCCTATCCTCTATCCTATCCAATCCTATATCCTATACTCTATCCTATCCTATCCTCTATGCTATCCCATACTCTATCCTATCCTATGCTCTACCCTCAATCCTATTCTCTATCCTATCCTATCCTCTATCCTATCCTATACTCTATCCTATCCTATACTCTATCCTATCCTATCCTCTATACTATCCTATCCTCTATCCTATCCTATACTCTATCCTATCCTATCCTCTATCCTATCCTATCCTCTATCCTATGCTATCCTCAATCCTATCCTATCCTCTCTCCTATCCTATCCTCTATCCTATCCTCTATCCTATCCTATCCTCTATCCTATCCTATACTGTATCCTATCCTATCCTCTATCCTATCCTATCCTCTATCCTATGCTATCCTGAATCCTATCCTATCCTCTATCCTGTCCTATCCTCTATGCTATTCCATCCTCTATCCTATCCTAAACTCTACCCTCAATCCTATTCTCTATCCTATCCTATCCTCTATCCTATCCTATCCTCAATCCTATCCTATCCTCTATCCTATCCTATCCTCTATCCTATTCTATACTATATCCTATCCTATCCTATCCAATCCCCTATCCTATCCTCTATTCGATCCTATCCTCTATCCTATCCTATCCTCTATAATATCGCATCCTCTATCCTATCCTGTCCTCGATCATATAATATCATCCATCCTATCCTATTCTCTATCCTACCCTATCCTATCCTCTATCGTCTCCTATCCTCTATCCTATCCAATCCCCTATCGGATCCTCCATCCTATCCTATCCTCTATCCTACCCTATCCTCAATCCTATCCTATCCTCTATAATATCGCATCCTCTATCCTATCCTGTCCTCGATCATATAATATCATCCATCCTATCCTATTCTCTATCCTACCCTATCCTATCCTCTATCGTATCCTATCCTCTATCCTATCCAATCCTATATCCTATACTCTATCCTATCCTATCCTCTATCCTATCCTCTCTCCTCAATCTTATAATATCCTCTATCCTATCCTATACTCTATCTTATCCCATCCACTATCCTATCCTATCCTCTATCCTATCCTATCCTCTCTCCTATCCTATCCATTATCCTATCCTATCCTCTATCCTATGGTATACTCTATCCAATCCTCCATCCTATCCTATCCTCTATCCTATCCTATCCTCTATCCTATCCTATCCTCTATTCTATCCTATCCTCCATCGTCTCCTGTCCTCTATCCTATCCAATCCCCTATCCTATCCTCTATCGTCTCCTATCCTCTATCCTATCCAATCCCCTATCGGATCCTCTATCCTATCCTATCCTCAATCCTATCCTATCCTCAATCCTATCCTATCTTCTATCCTATCCTGTCCTCTATGGTATCCCATCCTCTGTCCTATACTATGCTCTATCCTATCCTATCCTCTATCCTATCCTATCCTCTATCCTATCCTATCCTCTATCCTATCCTATCCTCTATCCTATCCTATCCTCTATGCTATCCCATCCTCTATCCTATCCTATCCTCTATGCTATCCCATCCTCTATCCTATCCTATCCTCTATCCTATCCTATCCTCTATCCTATCGTATCCTCTATCCTATCCTATCCTCTATCCTATGCTCTATCCTCAATCCTATCCTCTATCCTATCCTATCCTCTATCCTATCCTATTCTCTATCCTATCCTATCCTCTATCCTATCCTATCCTCTATCCTATGCTCTATCCTCAATCCTATCCTCTATCCTATCCTATCCTCTATCCTATCCTATCCTCTATCCTATCCTATCCTCTATCCTATCCTATCCTCTATTCTATCCTATCCTCCATCGTCTCCTGTCCTCTATCCTATCCAATCCCCTATCCTATCCTCTATCCTATCCTCTTTAATATCCTGTTCTCTATCCTATCCTGTCCTCGAGCATATAATATCATCCATCCTATCCTATCCTCTATGCTATCCTATGCTCTATCCTATCCTTTCCTCTATACTATCCTATCCTCTATTCTATCCTATCCTCTATCGTCTCCTATCCTCTATCCTATCCAATCCCCTATCGGATCCTCTATCCTATCCTATCCTCTATCCTATCCTATCGTCAATCCTATCCTATCCTCTCTCCTATCCTATCCTCTATCCTATCTTCTATCCTATCCTAACCTCTATCCTATCCTATACTGTATCCTATCCTATCCTCTATCCTATCCTATCCTCTATGCTATCCCATACTCTATCCTATCCTATGCTCTACCCTCAATCCTATTCTCTATCCTATCCTATCCTCTATCCTATCCTATACTCTATCCTATCCTATCCTCTATACTATCCTATCCTCTATCCTATCCTATACTCTATCCTATCCTATCCTCTATCCTATCCTATCCTCTATCCTATGCTATCCTCAATCCTATCCTATCCTCTCTCCTATCCTATCCTCTATCCTATCCTCTATCCTATCCTATCCTCTATCCTATCCTATACTGTATCCTATCCTATCCTCTATCCTATCCTATCCTCTATCCTATGCTATCCTGAATCCTATCCTATCCTCTATCCTGTCCTATCCTCTATGCTATTCCATCCTCTATCCTATCCTAAACTCTACCCTCAATCCTATTCTCTATCCTATCCTATCCTCTATCCTATCCTATCCTCAATGCTATCCTATCCTCTATCCTATCCTATCCTCTATCCTATTCTATACTATATCCTATCCTATCCTATCCAATCCCCTATCCTATCCTCTATTCGATCTATCCTCTATCCTATCCTATCCTCTATAATATCGCATCCTCTATCCTATCCTGTCCTCGATCATATAATATCATCCATCCTATCCTATTCTCTATCCTACCCTATCCTATCCTCTATCGTCTCCTATCCTCTATCCTATCCAATCCCCTATCGGATCCTCCATCCTATCCTATCCTCTATCCTACCCTATCCTCAATCCTATCCTATCCTCTATAATATCGCATCCTCTATCCTATCCTGTCCTCGATCATATAATATCATCCATCCTATCCTATTCTCTATCCTACCCTATCCTATCCTCTATCGTATCCTATCCTCTATCCTATCCAATCCTATATCCTATACTCTATCCTATCCTATCCTCTATCCTATCCACTCTCCTCAATCTTATAATATCCTCTATCCTATCCTATACTCTATCTTATCCCATCCACTATCCTATCCTATCCTCTATCCTATCCTATCCTCTCTCCTATCCTATCCATTATCCTATCCTATCCTCTATCCTATGGTATACTCTATCCAATCCTCCATCCTATCCTATCCTCTATCCTATCCTATCCTCTATCCTATCCTATCCTCTATTCTATCCTATCCTCCATCGTCTCCTGTCCTCTATCCTATCCAATCCCCTATCCTATCCTCTATCGTCTCCTATCCTCTATCCTATCCAATCCCCTATCGGATCCTCTATCCTATCCTATCCTCAATCCTATCCTATCCTCAATCCTATCCTATCTTCTATCCTATCCTGTCCTCTATGGTATCCCATCCTCTGTCCTATACTATGCTCTATCCTATCCTATCCTCTATCCTATCCTATCCTCTATCCTATCCTATCCTCAATCCTATCCTATCCTCTATCCTATCCTATCCTCTATCCTATTCTATACTATATCCTATCCTATCCTATCCAATCCCCTATCCTATCCTCTATTCGATCCTATCCTCTATCCTATCCTATCCTCTATAATATCGCATCCTCTATCCTATCCTGTCCTCGATCATATAATATCATCCATCCTACCCTATTCTCTATCCTACCCTATCCTATCCTCTATCGTCTCCTATCCTCTATCCTATCCAATCCCCTATCGGATCCTCCATCCTATCCTATCCTCTATCCTACCCTATCCTCAATCCTATCCTATCCTCTATAATATCGCATCCTCTATCCTATCCTGTCCTCGATCATATAATATCATCCATCCTATCCTATTCTCTATCCTACCCTATCCTATCCTCTATCGTATCCTATCCTCTATCCTATCCAATCCTATATCCTATACTCTATCCTATCCTATCCTCTATCCTATCCTCTCTCCTCAATCTTATAATATCCTCTATCCTATCCTATACTCTATCTTATCCCATCCACTATCCTATCCTATCCTCTATCCTATCCTATCCTCTCTCCTATCCTATCCATTATCCTATCCTATCCTCTATCCTATGGTATACTCTATCCAATCCTCCATCCTATCCTATCCTCTATCCTATCCTATCCTCTATCCTATCCTATCCTCTATTCTATCCTATCCTCCATCGTCTCCTGTCCTCTATCCTATCCAATCCCCTATCCTATCCTCTATCGTCTCCTATCCTCTATCCTATCCAATCCCCTATCGGATCCTCTATCCTATCCTATCCTCAATCCTATCCTATCCTCAATCCTATCCTATCTTCTATCCTATCCTGTCCTCTATGGTATCCCATCCTCTGTCCTATACTATGCTCTATCCTATCCTATCCTCTATCCTATCCTATCCTCTATCCTATCCTATCCTCTATCCTATCCTATCCTCTATGCTATCCCATCCTCTATCCTATCCTATCCTCTATGCTATCCCATCCTCTATCCTATCCTATCCTCTATCCTATCCTATCCTCTATCCTATCGTATCCTCTATCCTATCCTATCCTCTATCCTATGCTCTATCCTCAATCCTATCCTCTATCCTATCCTATCCTCTATCCTATCCTATTCTCTATCCTATCCTATCCTCTATCCTATCCTATCCTCTATCCTATGCTCTATCCTCAATCCTATCCTCTATCCTATCCTATCCTCTATCCTATCCTATCCTCTATCCTATCCTATCCTCTATCCTATCCTATCCTCTATTCTATCCTATCCTCCATCGTCTCCTGTCCTCTATCCTATCCAATCCCCTATCCTATCCTCTATCGTCTCCTATCCTCTATCCTATCCAATCCCCTATCGGATCCTCTATCCTATCCTATCCTCAATCCTATCCTATCCTCAATCCTATCCTATCTTCTATCCTATCCTGTCCTCTATGGTATCCCATCCTCTGTCCTATACTATGCTCTATCCTATCCCATCCTCTATCCTATCCTATCCTCTATCCTATCCTATCCTCAATCCTATCCTATCCTCTATCCTATCCTATCCTCTATCCTATCCTATCCTCTATGCTATCCCATCCTCTATCCCATCCTATGCTCTACCCTCAATCCTATTCTCTATCCTATCCTATCCTCTATCCTATCCTATACTCTATCCTCTCCTATCCTCTATACTATCCTATACTCTATCCTATCCTATCCTATCCAATCCCCTATCCTATCCTCTATTCGGTCCTATCCTCTATCCTATCGTATCCTCTATCCTATCCTATCCTCTATGCTATCCCATCCTCTATCCTATACTATGCTCTATCCTATCCTATCCTCTATCCTATCCTATCCTCTATCCTATCCTATCCTCAATCCTATCCTATCCTCTATCCTATCCTATCCTCTATGCTATCCCATCCTCTATCCTATCCTATCCTCTATCCTATCCTATCCTCTATCCTATCGTATCCTCTATCCTATCCTATCCTCTATCCTATGCTCTATCCTCAATCCTATCCTCTATCCTATCCTATCCTCTATCCTATCCTATTCTCTATGCTATCCCATCCTCTATCCTATCCTATCCTCTATCCTATCCTATCCTCTATCCTATCCTATCCTCAATCCTATCCTATCCTCTATCCTATCCTATCCTCTATGCTATCCCATCCTCTATCCTATCCTATCCTCTATCCTATCCTATCCTCTATCCTATCGTATCCTCTATCCTATCCTATCCTCTATCCTATGCTCTATCCTCAATCCTATCCTCTATCCTATCCTATCCTCTATCCTATCCTATTCTCTATCCTATCCTATCCTCTATCCTATCCTATCCTCTATCCTATGCTCTATCCTCAATCCTATCCTCTATCCTATCCTATCCTCTATCCTATCCTATCCTCTATCCTATCCTATCCTCTATTCTATCCTATCCTCCATCGTCTCCTGTCCTCTATCCTATCCAATCCCCTATCCTATCCTCTATCGTCTCCTATCCTCTATCCTATCCAATCCCCTATCGGATCCTCTATCCTATCCTATCCTCAATCCTATCCTATCCTCAATCCTATCCTATCTTCTATCCTATCCTGTCCTCTATGGTATCCCATCCTCTGTCCTATACTATGCTCTATCCTATCCTATCCTCTATCCTATCCTATCCTCTATCCTATCCTATCCTCAATCCTATCCTATCCTCTATCCTATCCTATCCTCTATCCTATCCTATCCTCTATGCTATCCCATCCTCTATCCTATCCTATGCTCTACCCTCAATCCTATTCTCTATCCTATCCTATCCTCTATCCTATCCTATACTCTATCCTATCCTATCCTCTATACTATCCTATACTCTATCCTATCCTATCCTCTATTCGGTCCTATCCTGTATCCTATCGTATCCTCTATCCTATCCTATCCTCTATGCTATCCCATCCTCTATCCTATACTATGCTCTATCCTATCCTATCCTCTATCCTATCCTATCCTCTATCCTATCCTATCCTCAATCCTATCCTATCCTCTATCCTATCCTATCCTCTATGCTATCCCATCCTCTATCCTATCCTATCCTCTATCCTATCCTATCCTCTATCCTATCGTATCCTCTATCCTATCCTATCCTCTATCCTATGCTCTATCCTCAATCCTATCCTCTATCCTATCCTATCCTCTATCCTATCCTATTCTCTATCCTATCCTATCCTCTATCCTATCCTATCCTCTATCCTATGCTCTATCCTCAATCCTATCCTCTATCCTATCCTATCCTCTATCCTATCCTATTCTCTATCCTATCCTATCCTCTATCCTATCCTATCCTCTATCACATCCTATCCTCAATCCTATCCTATCGTCTATCCTATCCTATCCTCTATGCTATCCCATCCTCTATCCTTTCCTATGCTCTATCCTCAATCCTATTCTCTATCCTATCCTATACTCTATCCTATCCTATACTCTATCCCATCCTATCCTCTATACTATCCTATGCTCTATCCTATCCTATACTCTATCCTATCCTATCCTATCCAATCCCCTATCCTATCCTCTATTCGATCCTATCCTCTATCCTATCGTATCCTCTATACTATCGTATCCTATATCCTATCGTGTCCTCGATCCTATAATATCATCCATCCTATCCTATTCTCTATCCTACCCTATCCTATCCTCTATCGTATCCTATCCTCTATCCTATCCTATCCTCTATCGTATCCTATCCGCTATCGTCTCATGTCCTCTATCCTATCCAATCCCCTATCCTATTCTCTATCGTCAAATATCCTATATCATATCCAATCCCCTATCCGATCCTCTATCCTATCCTCTTTACTATCCTGTTCTCTATCCTATCCTGTCCTCGAGCATATAATATCATCCATCCTATCCTATCCTCTATGCTATCCTATGCTCTATCCTATCCTTTCCTCTATACTATCCTATCCTCTATTCTATCCTATCCTCTATCGTCTCCTATCCTCTATCCTATCCAATCCCCTATCGGATCCTCTATCCTATCCTATCCTCTATCCTATCCTATCCTCAATCCTATCCTATCCTCTCTCCTATCCTATTCTCTATCCTATCCTCTATCCTATCCTATACTCTATCCTATCCTATCCCCTATCCTATCCTATACTCTATCCTATCCTATCCTATCCAATCCCCTATCCTATCCTCTATTCGATCCTATCCTCTATCCTATCGTATCCTCTATACTATCGTATCCTCTATCCTATCCTGTCCTCGATCCTATAATATCATTCATCCTATCCTATTCTCTACCCTGCCCTATTCTGTCCTCTATCGTATCCTATCCTCTATCCTATCCTATCCTCTATCCTATCCTATCCTCTATCCTATGCTATCCTCAATCCTATCCTATCCTCTCTCCTATCCTATCCTCTATCCTATCCTCTATCCTATCCTATCCTCTATCCTATCCTATACTGTATCCTATCCTATCCTCTATCCTATCCTATCCTCTATCCTATGCTATCCTGAATCCTATCCTATCCTCTATCCTGTCCTATCCTCTATGCTATTCCATCCTCTATCCTATCCTAAACTCTACCCTCAATCCTATTCTCTATCCTATCCTATCCTCTATCCTATCCTATCCTCAATCCTATCCTATCCTCTATCCTATCCTATCCTCTATCCTATTCTATACTATATCCTATCCTATCCTATCCAATCCCCTATCCTATCCTCTATTCGATCCTATCCTCTATCCTATCCTATCCTCTATAATATCGCATCCTCTATCCTATCCTGTCCTCGATCATATAATATCATCCATCCTATCCTATTCTCTATCCTACCCTATCCTATCCTCTATCGTCTCCTATCCTCTATCCTATCCAATCCCCTATCGGATCCTCCATCCTATCCTATCCTCTATCCTACCCTATCCTCAATCCTATCCTATCCTCTATAATATCGCATCCTCTATCCTATCCTATCCTCGATCATATAATATCATCCATCCTATCCTATTCTCTATCCTACCCTATCCTATCCTCTATCGTATCCTATCCTCTATCCTATCCAATCCTATATCCTATACTCTATCCTATCCTATCCTCTATCCTATCCTCTCTCCTCAATCCTATAATATCCTCTATCCTATCCTATACTCTATCTTATCCCATCCACTATCCTATCCTATCCTCTATCCTATCCTATCCTCTCTCCTATCCTATCCATTATCCTATCCTATCCTCTATCCTATCGTATACTCTATCCAATCCTCCATCCTATCCTATCCTCTATCCTATCCTATCCTCTATCCTATCCTATCCTCTATTCTATCCTATCCTCCATCGTCTCCTGTCCTCTATCCTATCCAATCCCCTATCCTATCCTCTATCGTCTCCTATCCTCTATCCTATCCAATCCCCTATCGGATCCTCTATCCTATCCTATCCTCAATCCTATCCTATCCTCAATCCTATCCTATCCTCTATCCTATCCTGTCCTCTATGGTATCCCATCCTCTGTCCTATACTATGCTCTATCCTATCCTATCCTCTATCCTATCCTATCCTCTATCCTATCCTATCCTCAATCCTATCCTATCCTCTATCCTATCCTATCCTCTATGCTATCCCATCCACTATCCTATCCTATGCTCTATCCTATCCTTTCCTCTATACTATCCTATCCTCTATTCTATCCTATCCTCTATCGTCTCCTATCCTCTATCCTATCCAATCCCCTATCGGATCCTCTATCCTATCCTATCCTCTATCCTATCCTATCCTCAATCCTATCGTATCCTCTCTCCTATTATATTCTCTATCCTATCCTCTATCCTATCCTATACTCTATCCTATCCTATCCCCTATCCTATCCTATACTCTATCCTATCCTATCCTATCCAATCCCCTATCCTATCCTCTATTCGATCCTATCCTCTATCCTATCGTATCCTCTATACTATCGTATCCTCTATCCTACCCTGTCCTCGATCCTATAATATCATTCATCCTATCCTATTCTCTACCCTACCCTATTCTGTCCTCTATCGTATCCTATCCTCTATCCTATCCTATCCTCTATCCTATCCTTTCCTCTATCCTATCCTATCCTCTATTCTATCCTATCCTCCATCGTCTCCTGTCCTCTATCCTATCCAATCCCCTATCCTATCCTCTATCGTCCCCTATCCTCTATAATATCCAATCCCCTATCGGATCCTCTATCCTATCGTATCCTCAATCCTATCCTATCCTCAATCCAATGCTATCCTCTATCCCATCCTATCCTCTGTGGTATCCCATCCTCTATCCTATACTATGCTCTATCCTATCCTATCCTCTATCCTATCCTATCCTCTATCCTATCCTATCCTCAATCCTATCCGATCCTCTATCCTATCCTATCCTCTATGCTATCCCATCCTCTATCCTATCCTATGCTCTATCCTATCCTTTCCTCTATCCTATCCTATCCTCTATTCTATCCTATCCTCCATCGTCTCCTGTCCTCTATCCTATCCAATCCTCTATCCTATCCTATGCTCTACCCTCAATCCTATTCTCTATCCTATCCTATCCTCTATCCTATCCTATACTCTATCCTATCCTATCCTCTATACTATCCTATCCCTTATCCTATCCTATACTCTATCCTATCCTATCCTATCCAATCCCCTATCCTATTCTCAATCCTATCCTATCTTCTATCCTATCCTATCCTCTATGCTATCCCATCCTGTATCCTATCCTATGCTCTATCCTCAATCCTATTCCCTATCGTACCCTATCCTCTATCCTATCCTATCCTCTATCCTATCCTATACTCTATCCTATCCTATCCTATCCAATCCCCTATCCTATCCTCTATTCGATCCTATCCTCTATCCTATCGTATCCTCTATACTATCGTATCCTCTATCCTATCGTGTCCTCGATCCTATAATATCATTCATCCTATCCTATTCTCTATCCTACCCTATCCTATCCTCTATCGTATCCTATACTCTATCCTATCCTATCCTATCCAATCCCCTATCCTATTCTCAATCCTATCCTATCTTCTATCCTATCCTATCCTCTATGCTATCCCATCCTCTATCCTATCCTATGCTCTATCCTCAATCCTATTCCCTATCCTACCCTATCCTCTATCGTATCCTATCCTCTATCCTATCCAATCCTATATCCTATACTCTATCCTATCCTATCCTCTATCCTATCCTATCCTCAATCCTATCCTATCCTCTCTCCTATCCTATCCTCTATCCTATCCTTTATCCTATCCTATCCTCTATCCTATCCTATACTCTATCGTATCCTATCCTCTATCCTATCCTATCCTCTATCCTATCCTATCCTCTATCCTATCCTTTCCTCTATCCTATCCTATCCTCTATTCTATCCTATCCTCCATCGTCTCCTGTCCTCTATCCTATCCAATCCCCTATCCTATCCTCTATCGTCCCCTATCCTCTATAATATCCAATCCCCTATCGGATCCTCTATCCTATCGTATCCTCAATCCTATCCTATCCTCAATCCAATGCTATCCTCTATCCCATCCTATCCTCTGTGGTATCCCATCCTCTATCCTATACTATGCTCTATCCTATCCTATCCTCTATCCTATCCTATCCTCTATCCTATCCTATCCTCAATCCTATCCGATCCTCTATCCTATCCTATCCTCTATGCTATCCCATCCTCTATCCTATCCTATGCTCTATCCTATCCTTTCCTCTATCCTATCCTATCCTCTATTCTATCCTATCCTCCATCGTCTCCTGTCCTCTATCCTATCCAATCCTCTATCCTATCCTATGCTCTACCCTCAATCCTATTCTCTATCCTATCCTATCCTCTATCCTATCCTATACTCTATCCTATCCTATCCTCTATACTATCTTATCCCTTATCCTATCCTATACTCTATCCTATCCTATCCTATCCAATCCCCTATCCTATTCTCAATCCTATCCTATCTTCTATCCTATCCTATCCTCTATGCTATCCCATCCTGTATCCTATCCTATGCTCTATCCTCAATCCTATTCCCTATCGTACCCTATCCTCTATCCTATCCTATCCTCTATCCTATCCTATACTCTATCCTATCCTATCCTATCCAATCCCCTATCCTATCCTCTATTCGATCCTATCCTCTATCCTATCGTATCCTCTATACTATCGTATCCTCTATCCTATCGTGTCCTCGATCCTATAATATCATTCATCCTATCCTATTCTCTATCCTACCCTATCCTATCCTCTATCGTATCCTATACTCTATCCTATCCTATCCTATCCAATCCCCTATCCTATTCTCAATCCTATCCTATCTTCTATCCTATCCTATCCTCTATGCTATCCCATCCTCTATCCTATCCTATGCTCTATCCTCAATCCTATTCCCTATCCTACCCTATCCTCTATCGTATCCTATCCTCTATCCTATCCAATCCTATATCCTATACTCTATCCTATCCTATCCTCTATCCTATCCTATCCTCAATCCTATCCTATCCTCTCTCCTATCCTATCCTCTATCCTATCCTTTATCCTATCCTATCCTTTATCCTATCCTATACTCTATCCTATCCTATCCTCAATCCTATTATATCCTCTGTCCTATCCCATCCTCTATCCTATCCTATGCTCTATCCTCAATCCTATTCTCTATCCTATCCTATCCTCTATCCTATCCTATACTCTATCCTATCCTATCCTCTATACTATCCTATCCTCTATCCTATCCTATACTCTATCCTATCCTATCCTATCCAATCCCCTATCCTATCCTCTATTCGATCCTATCCTCTATCCCATCGTATCCTCTATCGTATCCTATCCTCTATCCTATCCAATGCTCTATCCTATCCTCTATCCTATCATATCCTCTATCCTATCCTATCCTCTCTCCTATCCTATCCTCTATCCTATCGTATCCTCTATCCTATCCGATCCTCTATCGTATCCTATCCTCTATACTATCCTATACTCTATCCTATCCTATCCTATCCAATCCCCTATCCTATCCTCTATCCTATCCTATCCTCTATCCTATCCTATCCTCTATCCTATCCTATCCCCTAACCTATCCTATCCTCTATCCTATCCTATCCTCTATCCTATCCTTTCCTCTATACTATCCTATCCTCTATTCTATCCTATCCTCTATCGTCTCCTATCCTCTTTCCTATCCAATCCCCTATCGGATCCTCTATCCTATCCTATCCTCTATCATATCCTATCCTCAATCCTATCCTATCCTCTCTCCTATCCTATCCTCTATCCTATCCTCTATCCTATCCTATCCTCTATCCTATCCTATACTGTATCCTATCCTATCCTCTATCCTATCCTATCCTCTATCCTAGGCTATCCTCAATCCTATCCTATCCTCTATCCTATCCTATCCTCTATGATATCCCACCCTCTATCCTATCCTATGCTCTACCCTCAATCCTATTCTCTATCCTATCCTATCCTCTATCCTATCCTATACTCTATCCTATCCTATCCTCTATACTATCCTATACTCTATCCTATCCTATCCTATCCAATCCCCTATCCTATCCTCTATTCGGTCCTATCCTCTATCCTATCGTATCCTCTATCCTATCCTATCCTCTATGCTATCCCATCCTCTATCCTATACTATGCTCTATCCTATCCTATCCTCTATCCTATCCTATCCTCTATCCTATCCTATCCTCAATCCTATCCTATCCTCTATCCTATCCTATCCTCTATGCTATCCCATCCTCTATCCTATCCTATCCTCTATCCTATCCTATCCTCTATCCTATCGTATCCTCTATCCTATCCTATCCTCTATCCTATGCTCTATCCTCAATCCTATCCTCTATCCTATCCTATCCTCTATCCTATCCTATTCTCTATCCTATCCTATCCTCTATCCTATCCTATCCTCTATCACATCCTATCCTCAATCCTATCCTATACTCTATCCTATCCTATCCTCTATGCTATCCCATCCTCTATCCTATCCTATGCTCTATCCTCAATCCTATTCTCTATCCTATCCTATACTCTATCCTATCCTATACTCTATCCCATCCTATCCTCTATACTATCCTATGCTCTATCCTATCCTATACTCTATCCTATCCTATCCTATCCAATCCCCTATCCTATCCTCTATTCGATCCTATCCTCTATACTATCGTATCCTATATCCTATCGTGTCCTCGATCCTATAATATCATCCATCCTATCCTATTCTCTATCCTACCCTATCCTATCCTCTATCGTATCCTATCCTCTATCCTATCCTATCCTCTATCGTATCCTATCCGCTATCGTCTCATGTCCTCTATCCTATCCAATCCCCTATCCTATTTTCTATCGTCAAATATCCTATATCATATCCAATCCCCTATCCGATCCTCTATCCTATCCTCTTTACTATCCTGTTCTCTATCCTATCCTGTCCTCGAGCATATAATATCATCCATCCTATCCTATCCTCTATGCTATCCTATGCTCTATCCTATCCTTTCCTCTATACTATCCCATCCTCTATTCTATCCTATCCTCTATCGTCTCCTATCCTCTATCCTATCCAATCCCCTATCGGATCCTCTATCCTATCCTATCCTCTATCCTATCCTATCCTCAATCCTATCCTATCCTCTCTCCTATCCTATCCTCTATCCTATCTTCTATCCTATCCTAACCTCTATCCTATCCTATACTGTATCCTATCCTATCCTCTATCCTATCCCATCCTCTATCCTATCCTATGCTCTACCCTCAATCCTATTCTCTATCCTATCCTATCCTCTATCCTATCCTATACTCTATCCTATCCTATCCTCTATACTATCCTATACTCTATCCTATCCTATCCTATCCAATCCCCTATCCTATCCTCTATTCGGTCCTATCCTCTATCCTATCGTATCCTCTATCCTATCCTATCCTCTATGCTATCCCATCCTCTATCCTATACTATGCTCTATCCTATCCTATCCTCTATCCTATCCTATCCTCTATCCTATCCTATCCTCAATCCTATCCTATCCTCTATCCTATCCTATCCTCTATGCTATCCCATCCTCTATCCTATCCTATCCTCTATCCTATCCTATCCTCTATCCTATCGTATCCTCTATCCTATTTTTTTTTTTTTTTCCGAGGAGGTAATCTCGTTACGGATACCCGAACCCCCCCGGGGGGGGGGGTGGTCCGGGTTATGTGGGACTCCTCGGCTGGTTGGTGCAACGCCGAGTATACCCACTAACTCCTCCCCGTCCGTCCCTAGACTCCTGGGGGCACCCGTGCTCTGCGCGCGCATGTCAATCCGGTGTGCCCCCGCCTTAGCATACCACCCAGGGGGGGACGCGGCCCCCTCCCGTACCTACTCTATCCGAAGGCACCACGCAACGGACGACGTGGCGCCTTCCCCCCTGTTAGGCCGCCCGATGAGTATCCGAGCCCCCGCTCGAGATGCCCGGCGGCCTCCGGGGACGCCGTTGGTGACCGAGTGTAAGGGGATATCCGATCCCCCGCCTCGAGATCATCAAGGGCGTCCCCGCTCGCGTCAGAGGCGTCGCAACGGGGGTACGCCCCCGGGGCGTACCCTGCGCCGCCTCCCCCCCCTTCGGCCGGGATCGTGATTACGCTCCCGATCCCGTTCCGCAGCCTCCTTCCGCAGCATAACCCGCTCGCAGAAGGAAGCGAACCCCCTCCACGCCTCCTCGCCACCGGCTGCCGCAGCGACGACAGCCGGGAGCGAGAGGTCGTGGCCCACCGCGCGCCGCAGGGCACGGCGCTCTCCCCCCCATGTCGGACACTCCTCCAGAGTGTGTTGCGCCGTGTCCCGCGGCTCGCCGCAGTGGTGACACGCCTCCTCGGTCTCCCTCCCGATGCGACACAGGTAGTCGCCGAAGCACCCGTGCCCGCTCATCACCTGCGTCACACGGTAGGAGACCCTATGCCCCATCCATCCCCTGTTCCATTGATCGAACACCGGGAGGATGGCCCGAACGGCCCGCCTCTCGCCCTCCCTCGTCCCGGGAAGGCTATCGCGCCACTCCCGGGCTGCGTGCCGCCGAGCATGTCGCCTGAGCTCATCCACCATGAGCCGCGCCTGATCCGGGGCCACCCCCCGGAGCCGGAGTTCCCTGGAGTGCGTATGCACATCCGCCAACACGCGGGCCTCCAGCTCGAGGGGGATCAGCCCCGACATCACCATCGCCGTCGCGTATGAAATGGTGCGGTACCCCCGCACGATGCCTATGGCCAGCCTGCGCTCGATGCGACGCAGCAGCGACCGTGTGCCGCCACTGCGCCCCCTAGCCAAGACATCGCGCGCCCACACAGGGGCTCCGTACAGGACCAAAACTCGCACCACCACCGCGAACAGACGACGCACCCGTCCACAGGGTCCCCCGAGATTCGGGAGAAGGCGACCGAGCGCAGCGGTCGCCCTCTCCGCCCGGGGCGCCAGCGACTCAAGGTGGCGGTCAAAACGCCACCGGCCGTCAAGCTCGAGTCCCAGGTACCGCATCTGGGACCCGACCTTGACCATCCCCTCCCCCACGCAGATCCAGCACTGGGGAGGCGCCGCCAACCGGGCCGAGCGGAGAAACCACATGGCCCTGGTTTTCTCGACGGACACCTCTAGGCCCAGCGACCGGATCGCGCGCACCGCGCGCCACGCGCCGCGCTCCGCCAGGCAGATGGCCTCCTTCGCATACCTCCCGGTGGCCAATACCAGCGTGTCGTCGGCGTAACACGTCAGGCTGACCCCGGGAGGCATCTCCTCCCGCAGGACGCGATCGTACGCAAGATTCCACAGCAACGGGCCCAACACCGAGCCCTGCGGAACCCCGCGCACGACGCCCCTGCGCACCATCCCGTACCGGCCGGGATACTCTATACCCCTGTCGGAGAGATAGCTCCCAATCACCCTTCTGAGATACAGAGGCACCCGGTGGAAGACCAGGGCCTCCATTATCCGATCCCAGGGGACGGTGTTGAACGCGTTAGCGATATCCAAGGATATCGCCAACGCAACACCGCCCCCCCTCGTACAGGCCTCCGAGAGAGCCCTCACCCGCCGAATGGCGTCGACGGTGGAGAGACCCTCCCGGAAGCCGAATTGAACCCCGCTCAGATCGGGGACCCCTCCCGCCGACAGGTGCCGGACGAGGCGTCCAACGAGTACGCGCTCGAACAACTTCCCCGCCTCGTCCAGCAGACAAATTGGCCGGTACCCTGAGGGCGAGTCCCGGGACTTGCCCCCCTTCGGAAGGAGGACCAACCTGCCCGACTTCCACTCCGTGGGGAACACCCCCTCCCTCAGACAGCCGTTATACAGCTGCCGGAGTTCGGCGGCGAGTCCCCCCTCCAGGGCCAAGACCAACGCGCGGCCCGGCACCCCGTCCGGGCCCGGGGCCTTGCGGCCCACCCGCCGCGCCCTGGCCATCGCCTCACCCAGCTCGCCGGCCGACACCTCCCACTCTGCGGACCAGGAGAGAGGCTCCTGTTCCCAATGGGAGCGGCGCAGTTGTCCCCCCTCTCGCGGGAAGAGGGACGCCACCACTCCCTCGAGCAGGTGGGGGTCCATCGACTCCGTCACCGGAGGCGCCCACGCGCGCAGCTTGTTCATGACAAGCTTGTACGGGCGCCCCCATGGATCGGAGTCCACCGTGCCGACGAGCTCCGACCACGCGTCGGCCTTGGCCCGCGCGATAGCCCTGCGGAGAACCCCGAGCGCGGCTCGGTACTCCCCGCCGAGCCTCGCCGTCGCCTCCTCGTCGTCGCGCCTCCTACGCGCTCGGCCGTACCGACGCCGCGCGGCATTGCAGGCACGCCGGAGCTCCGCAATGCCGGCGGACCACCAGTACGCCGCCCTCCTGGGGGCGAACCGGCTGCGGGGCATGGCGATGTCGCACACCGCCGTCATTACCTCCCGCAGCCGCCTCGCCCCTTGCGCAGGCGCCAGCTCGGACAGGGCCGGCCCCGTCCATGTCGCCGCGGCCACCGCGGCCCCGAACGCGTCCGCGTCCAGCCGCTTCAAGGCCCATCGCGGCCGTCGGTCCCCCCGGCCCGGCCGGGAATCCCGCGCGTGGAGGGTGGGCCACACGTCCATGACGATGGGCGTATGGTCTGACGCAATCTCTATCTCCTCGTCCACCCTCCATCCCGACACCCGGCGCACGGCCGAGGGAGTCCCCCATGTCAGGTCGACAATCGAGACCCCCTGCGGACGCACGCACGTCGGCGTGGATCCCCGGTTAATCAACCGGAGATCCAGGCCGGCCGCCCAGGTTAACACCTCGCTACCCCTAGTGGTCGTCCTGGGACTCCCCCACGATACCGCGTGGGCATTGAAGTCTCCCAAAACGAGAACCGGGCGGGCGCTGCACCGCGCGATGCAGCTGTTCAGCCCACCCAGGAACCCCCGAAATTGATCGAGGCCACAGCTCGGCGAGATGTAGATCCCAACAACCGCGATGTCCCCCCATTGCACCGCCACGAATCCCTCGCCCCGCTCCAGAAGGGAGACCGACGGGGACCCGGGGCGGCTTCCCGCCACTATTACTACGGAGCCGATCTCGTCCCCCACCCAGAAGGGGTGTTCGGGGATTGCGTACGGCTCCGCCGCAACTGCCAGCCCAGCCCCCCACTCGCGCACGGCTTGGACAAACAGGTCCTGTGCCGCGCGCGAGTGGTTGAGGTTCGCCTGCAGAACCGGAGTAGGATTAAAAGTACCTACTCTAACATGGGCTCTGCAGAGTCCCCTCCCTGGGAGGTCCGGGCCCCCGGCGCCGTCTGCGGCCGCTGCGCGGATGCAGCCCCAGACGCGCCCTTCTCTTTCGTCGCCGCGCGGCCCCTCTTGGGAGCCGGGGCACACGCTTTGGCCCCGAATCTATGGCCCGATGGTCTCCCCAGGTCCGCGCAGAGCGGACACCTGGGGGCGGCCTTACAGGCCGAAGCCCGGTGCTCCGCCGCCCCGCAGCGGTAGCACATCGCGCCTCTGTCGACCGCGCTCTTGCATGTCGCCCGCGTGTGCCCCGTCTCCAAACAACGGAAGCATTGGAGGGGCCGCTCCCTCAGCGCCTCGACGCGGGCCGAGGACCAGCCGACCAGCAGCCGGCCTCCCGCCAACACTTTCTTGACGGCCGCGAGGGGGCCCTGGGCCCAACAGGAGCCCAGCGCCGGCTCCGAGGCGGGTCTGCGGATCTCGCCGACCCGGAACTCCGCCGCGGAACACCCCCCCGCCGCCGCCAGCGCCGCCGCTACGTCCCCGGGCGACACCGAGTCGTCCAGGCCCGCCACGCGCACCTCGCCGCGCTTGACCGCCTGGGAGACCTTAACCCCGGTCCCCCCAAGCGCCTCGGCGATCCTCCCGGAGAGGGCCCGTGCCTTCTCCTGGCACCCCGTGCCCCTGACCTCCAGGAGGATCCCGCCGGTTTTCGACCGCCTGGGAAGCACCCCCGACTCGATCCCGATAGCCTTGAGGTCCACCCTCTCTTTTGCCCTGGCCATCACCTCCGAATAAGTGAGCTTGCAGCTCTCGGGGATGGTGATGGCCACTGCTCCCGTTCTGGGGGTGCGTCCCAGGCCACCGTCCCTCCCGGCGGCGGGCTTCGCCGCGCTCGCGCCGCCCTGCACTCGTGCGCCGCCCGCCGCCCTCGGCTCCCTCGCAGCCTGCAGCCGTGAAGCGGCGGCAGCTGCCTCGGCCGCGGCTGCTCTCGCCGCAGCCTCCTCCGCGGCCATCTTCTTCTTGGCCCTCTTCGCCGCCTTGCTCGTCACCTCCATCCACGAGGCCGGGACGACCGGTGGCGGAATGATAACGGGGGGCACCACCCTCACGTTGGACACGACCACCGGTCCAGTCCCCTTGGTGACAGACGTCGCCGGCAGAGAAGCCACCGGCGTCGCCTCGCGCGCCGACTTACCCTCCGCCCGGAGGGCCGGGGCCAACCCGGCCAGAATCGTCCGGAACCGCTCCTCCATCCGGGCCTCTAGCTCCCGGTTCCTGGCCGTTATCAGCGCGCCGACCCGGAGAAGCAGGGCTTCGGAGTCCAAAACTCCCGCTCCCCCCCCCCGACGATCCCATCGCCTCCATCCCCCGCGTACGGACCCCCGCTGTCGAGGAGGCGGGGGGCGCTTCCCCTATTGGCGCATGTCCCGCCCGGCGACCGCTGTCGGTGTTCGCCCGCCGCCCGGCCTCCATTGACCGGAGCCTCGCCCGGAGGTCACCCGCCTCCTTCGCGAGGGCCGCGTTCTGCTCGCGGAGGCGGGCCACCTCCTGGCTACCCTGCCTCGCCATCCCGGTAAAGCACCGCTGCATCAAGGTGGTGCAGTGGGCCCTGGCGACTGCAGAACAATCCCGCAAGTCTTTAGCCAGGTCCCCCTTGAGGCCCTTTGAGACGGTGGAGACTCTCTCCACCCTCAACATCGCCTCCTCCACCTCCCCTACTAGCTGCGCTGTCGGCATCCTCCCACCCAGCTCGATGAGGTCATCCACCCTCCTCGTCTGACTCCTCTCGGCGCGGCCGCCGAGGGCCAGATCCATGGTGGGCGTCCCCGACGAGCCCTCCCCGGGGTCCGTCCGCGACACCGACCCGCCGCGGGTGTGCTGCCCCCCCTCTAACCGGGCACGCTTGGGGTCAGAGACCCCAGATGTCGCGCCCCGCTTCTCCGCGCCCCCGCGCGTCACGATCGAGCCGACGGAGCTCGAGATGGAGATGATTGTTTCATCCCCATCCGAGTCCTCGTCCGCGATGACCACGACCGCGTCCTCCCCGGCAGTAACCGCTGCCATCCCCTCCCCGGCAGTGACCGCTGCCGTCTCTTCCCCCGCCGCAGCTGCTGCCGTATCGGCAGCCTCCCCCACAACATCAAGGTTTTTATTATACGATTCCATATCTGGTCCCACGAGATTGGCAGGAAAAAACACGTCCGCCCGGGCAGAGCCTCCTTGCCCGGGTAAGGCTAATTTCAACTGGAGTTCGCCAGGTATCCAGAGATGGTGCGCTAGTGGCTGATGTACCCCACCAGCCGCGCCCTGTAGCCAGGGCGTACCCTCTCACCGCGCTCCTAAGCTTAGGGCATTAGGGATTTTTATAGAGGTTATCATCCTCGCGGCCCGGCCGATTAAGGCAAGACCACCGTTCCGGTAAAACATGACCACCGGTTTACGGCAAGGGCCCTGCGGCGACCTCCCCGGTCGTTATCGCAGGACCCATTCCGCGGTTTTTTATCCCTCCGTGTGAGCCTTACCGGCAAGGGAGGCCCTGCCAGGATCCGAAGATCCCGCCGGCATCGCCTCATACATCATTGGGACTACTTTCCGCGGAATACCCCTCGCTCCGTTAGCAACACACAACTATGTGTGTTCCCAGGGACCACCACGAGGAGGTGGAGCGTAGAGGATTTTAGGGATATGACCGCCACCACTGTGGCATACCTAGTAGTGGATCCGAGTCACCACTACTAAGCCCATATCCCCTCGGTCCCCTAAAAATTTGCTCACACATACAAAGAGTGGACAACAGAAGATTGGAAAAGAGTTATATGTAGGATCTCGGGAAAAATGAGGGCACCGCCGCCGGGAATCGAACCCGCGACCTCACTGGTGGTAGCCGATCGACTAACGCGCTCACCCACGGAACCCTCCCGTTCTTCCCGATCTCCCACATACTTTTTGTTCTGGGGGTCCTGATCCCACACTCGGCCATCCTGCGACGACATTCGCCCTCGAATGTCCGTCACAGCGTCGTCTCATCGTCTTTTTTGTGCTGTGGCCATACACAGAGCCACCAAACACAACTCGTCGTAACAACTTAGAAACTCACAGCGCCACCTCGTGCGGCGATCGGTGTTCCCCCAATCCCACTTCTGACACCAATTGTAAGGATCTCGGGAAAAACGAGGGCACCGCCGCCGGGAATCGAACCCGCGACCTCACTGGTGGTAGCCGATCGACTAACGCGCTCACCCACGGAACCCTCCCATCGTATCCTCTATCCTATCCTATCCTCTATCCTATGCTCTATCCTCAATCCTATCCTCTATCCTATCCTATCCTCTATCCTATCCTATTCTCTATCCTATCCTATCCTCTATCCTATCCTATCCTCTATCACATCCTATCCTCAATCCTATCCTATCCTCTATCCTATCCTATCCTCTATGCTATCCCATCCTCTATCCTATCCTATGCTCTATCCTCAATCCTATTCTCTATCCTATCCTATACTCTATCCTATCCTATACTCTATCCCATCCTATCCTCTATACTATCCTATGCTCTATCCTATCCTATACTCTATCCTATCCTATCCTATCCAATCCCCTATCCTATCCTCTATTCGATCCTATCCTCTATCCTATCGTATCCTCTATCCTATCCAATCCCCTATCCTATTCTCTATCGTCAAATATCCTATATCATATCCAATCCCCTATCCGATCCTCTATCCTATCCTCTTTACTATCCTGTTCTCTATCCTATCCTGTCCTCGAGCATATAATATCATCCATCCTATCCTATCCTCTATGCTATCCTATGCTCTATCCTATCCTTTCCTCTATACTATCCTATCCTCTATTCTATCCTATCCTCTATCGTCTCCTATCCTCTATCCTATCCTATACTCTATCCTATCCTATCCGCTATCCTATCCTCTCTCCTCAATCCTATAACATCCTCTATCCTATCCCTTCCACTATCCTATCCTCTATCGTCTCCTATCCTCTATCCTATCCAATCCCCTATCGGATCTTCCATCCTATCCTATCCTCTATCCTAACCTATCCTCAATCCTATCCTATCCTCTATCCTATCCTATCCTCTATCGTATCCTATCCTCTATCCTATCCTATCCTCTATCCTATCCTATCCTCTATCCTATCCTTTCCTCTATCCTATCCTATCCTCTATTCTATCCTATCCTCCATCGTCTCCTGTCCTCTATCCTATCCAATCCCCTATCCTATCCTCTATCGTCCCCTATCCTCTATAATATCCAATCCCCTATCGGATCCTCTATCCTATCGTATCCTCAATCCTATCCTATCCTCAATCCAATGCTATCCTCTATCCCATCCTATCCTCTGTGGTATCCCATCCTCTATCCTATACTATGCTCTATCCTATCCTATCCTCTATCCTATCCTATCCTCTATCCTATCCTATCCTCAATCCTATCCGATCCTCTATCCTATCCTATCCTCTATGCTATCCCATCCTCTATCCTATCCTATGCTCTATCCTATCCTTTCCTCTATCCTATCCTATCCTCTATTCTATCCTATCCTCCATCGTCTCCTGTCCTCTATCCTATCCAATCCTCTATCCTATCCTATGCTCTACCCTCAATCCTATTCTCTATCCTATCCTATCCTCTATCCTATCCTATACTCTATCCTATCCTATCCTCTATACTATCCTATCCCTTATCCTATCCTATACTCTATCCTATCCTATCCTATCCAATCCCCTATCCTATTCTCAATCCTATCCTATCTTCTATCCTATCATATCCTCTATGCTATCCCATCCTGTATCCTATCCTATGCTCTATCCTCAATCCTATTCCCTATCGCACCCTATCCTCTATCCTATCCTATACTCTATCCTATCCTATCCTCTATCCTATCCTATACTCTATCCTATCCTATCCTATCCAATCCCCTATCCTATCCTCTATTCGATCCTATCCTCTATCCTATCGTATCCTCTATACTATCGTATCCTCTATCCTATCGTGTCCTCGATCCTATAATATCATTCATCCTATCCTATTCTCTATCCTACCCTATCCTATCCTCTATCGTATCCTATACTCTATCCTATCCTATCCTATCCAATCCCCTATCCTATTCTCAATCCTATCCTATCTTCTATCCTATCCTATCCTCTATGCTATCCCATCCTCTATCCTATCCTATGCTCTATCCTCAATCCTATTCCCTATCCTACCCTATCCTCTATCGTATCCTATCCTCTATCCTATCCAATCCTATATCCTATACTCTATCCTATCCTATCCTCTATCCTATCCTATCCTCAATCCTATCCTATCCTCTCTCCTATCCTATCCTCTATCCTATCCTTTATCCTATCCTATCCTCTATCCTATCCTATACTCTATCCTATCCTATCCTCAATCCTATTATATCCTCTGTCCTATCCCATCCTCTATCCTATCCTATGCTCTATCCTCAATCCTATTCTCTATCCTATCCTATCCTCTATCCTATCCTATACTCTATCCTATCCTATCCTCTATACTATCCTATCCTCTATCCTATCCTATACTCTATCCTATCCTATCCTATCCAATCCCCTATCCTATCCTCTATTCGATCCTATCCTCTATCCCATCGTATCCTCTATCGTATCCTATCCTCTATCCTATCCAATGCTCTATCCTATCCTCTATCCTATCATGTCCTCTATCCTATCCTATCCTCTCTCCTATCCTATCCTCTATCCTATCGTATCCTCTATCCTATCCGATCCTCTATCGTATCCTATCCTCTATACTATCCTATACTCTATCCTATCCTATCCTATCCAATCCCCTATCCTATCCTCTATCCTATCCTATCCTCTATCCTATCCTATCCTCTATCCTATCCTATCCCCTAACCTATCCTATCCTCTATCCTATCCTATCCTCTATCCTATCCTTTCCTCTATACTATCCTATCCTCTATTCTATCCTATCCTCTATCGTCTCCTATCCTCTTTCCTATCCAATCCCCTATCGGATCCTCTATCCTATCCTATCCTCTATCATATCCTATCCTCAATCCTATCCTATCCTCTCTCCTATCCTATCCTCTATCCTATCCTCTATCCTATCCTATCCTCTATCCTATCCTATACTGTATCCTATCCTATCCTCTATCCTATCCTATCCTCTATCCTAGGCTATCCTCAATCCTATCCTATCCTCTATCCTATCCTATCCTCTATGCTATCCCATCCTCTATCCTATCCTATGCTCTACCCTCAATCCTATTCTCTATCCTATCCTATCCTCTATCCTATCCTATACTCTATCCTATCCTATCCTCTATACTATCCTATACTCTATCCTATCCTATCCTATCCAATCCCCTATCCTATCCTCTATTCGGTCCTATCCTCTATCCTATCGTATCCTCTATCCTATCCTATCCTCTATGCTATCCCATCCTCTATCCTATACTATGCTCTATCCTATCCTATCCTCTATCCTATCCTATCCTCTATCCTATCCTATCCTCAATCCTATCCTATCCTCTATCCTATCCTATCCTCTATGCTATCCCATCCTCTATCCTATCCTATCCTCTATCCTATCCTATCCTCTATCCTATCCTATCCTCTATCCTATCCTATCCTCTATCCTATGCTCTATCCTCAATCCTATCCTCTATCCTATCCTATCCTCTATCCTATCCTATTCTCTATCCTATCCTATCCTCTATCCTATCCTATCCTCTATCACATCCTATCCTCAATCCTATCCTATCCTCTATCCTATCCTATCCTCTATGCTATCCCATCCTCTATCCTATCCTATGCTCTATCCTCAATCCTATTCTCTATCCTATCCTATACTCTATCCTATCCTATACTCTATCCCATCCTATCCTCTATACTATCCTATGCTCTATCCTATCCTATACTCTATCCTATCCTATCCTATCCAATCCCCTATCCTATCCTCTATTCGATCCTATCCTCTATCCTATCGTATCCTCTATACTATCGTATCCTATATCCTATCGTGTCCTCGATCCTATAATATCATCCATCCTATCCTATTCTCTATCCTACCCTATCCTATCCTCTATCGTATCCTATCCTCTATCCTATCCTATCCTCTATCGTATCCTATCCGCTATCGTCTCATGTCCTCTATCCTATCCAATCCCCTATCCTATTTTCTATCGTCAAATATCCTATATCATATCCAATCCCCTATCCGATCCTCTATCCTATCCTCTTTACTATCCTGTTCTCTATCCTATCCTGTCCTCGAGCATATAATATCATCCATCCTATCCTATCCTCTATGCTATCCTATGCTCTATCCTATCCTTTCCTCTATACTATCCCATCCTCTATTCTATCCTATCCTCTATCGTCTCCTATCCTCTATCCTATCCAATCCCCTATCGGATCCTCTATCCTATCCTATCCTCTATCCTATCCTATCCTCAATCCTATCCTATCCTCTCTCCTATCCTATCCTCTATCCTATCTTCTATCCTATCCTAACCTCTATCCTATCCTATACTGTATCCTATCCTATCCTCTATCCTATCCCATCCTCTATCCTATCCTATGCTCTACCCTCAATCCTATTCTCTATCCTATCCTATCCTCTATCCTATCCTATACTCTATCCTATCCTATCCTCTATACTATCCTATACTCTATCCTATCCTATCCTATCCAATCCCCTATCCTATCCTCTATTCGGTCCTATCCTCTATCCTATCGTATCCTCTATCCTATCCTATCCTCTATGCTATCCCATCCTCTATCCTATACTATGCTCGATCCTATCCTATCCTCTATCCTATCCTATCCTCTATCCTATCCTATCCTCAATCCTATCCTATCCTCTATCCTATCCTATCCTCTATGCTATCCCATCCTCTATCCTATCCTATCCTCTATCCTATCCTATCCTCTATCCTATCGTATCCTCTATCCTATCCTATCCTCTATCCTATGCTCTATCCTCAATCCTATCCTCTATCCTATCCTATCCTCTATCCTATCCTATTCTCTATCCTATCCTATCCTCTATCCTATCCTATCCTCTATCACATCCTATCCTCAATCCTATCCTATCCTCTATCCTATCCTATCCTCTATGCTATCCCATCCTCTATCCTATCCTATGCTCTATCCTCAATCCTATTCTCTATCCTATCCTATACTCTATCCTATCCTATACTCTATCCCATCCTATCCTCTATACTATCCTATGCTCTATCCTATCCTATACTCTATCCTATCCTATCCTATCCAATCCCATATCCTATCCTCTATTCGATCCTATCCTCTATCCTATCGTATCCTCTATACTATCGTATCCTATATCCTATAATATCGTCCATCCTATCCTATTCTCTATCCTACCCTATCCTATCCTCTATCGTATCCTATCCTCTATCCTATCCTATCCTCTATCGTATCCTATCCGCTATCGTCTCATGTACTCTATCCTATCCAATCCCCTATCCTATTCTCTATCGTCAAATATCCTATATCATATCCAATCCCCTATCCGATCCTCTATCCTATCCTCTTTACTATCCTGTTCTCTATCCTATCCTGTCCTCGAGCATATAATATCATCCATCCTATCCTATCCTCTATGCTATCCTATGCTCTATCCTATCCTTTCCTCTCTACTATCCTATCCTCTATTCTATCCTATCCTCTATCGTCTCCTATCCTCTATCCTATCCTATACTCTATCCTATCCTATCCGCTATCCTATCCTCTCTCCTCAATCCTATAACATCCTCTATCCTATCCCTTCCACTATCCTATCCTCTATCGTCTCCTATCCTCTATCCTATCCAATCCCCTATCGGATCTTCCATCCTATCCTATCCTCTATCCTAACCTATCCTCAATCCTATCCTATCCTCTATCCTATCCTATCCTCTATCCTATCCTATCCTCTATCCTATCCTATCCTCAATCCTATCCTATCCTCAATCCTATCCTATCCTCTCTCCTATCCTATCCTCTATCCTATCCTCAATCCTATCCTATCCTCAATCCTATCCTATCCTCTATCCTATTCTATCCTCTATGGTATCCCATCCTCTATCCTATACTATGCTCTATCCTATCCTATCCTCTATCCTATCCTATCCTCTATCCTATCCTATCCTCAATCCTATCCTATCCTCTATCCTATCCTATCCCCTATGCTATCCCATCCTCTGTCCTATCCTATGCTCTATCCTATCCTTTCCTCTATACTATCCTATCCTCTATTCTATACTATCCTCTATCGTCTCCTATCCTCTATCCTATCCAATCCCCTATCGGATCCTCTATCCTATCCTATTCTCTATCCTATCCTATCCTCAATCCTATCCTATCCTCTCTCCTATCCTATCCTCTATCCTATCCTCTATCCTATCCTATCCTCTATCCTATCCTATACTGTATCCTATCCTATCCTCTATCCTATCCTATCCTCTATCCTATGCTATCCTCAATCCTATCCTATCCTCTCTCCTATCCTATCCTCTATCCTATCCTCTATCCTATCCTATCCTCTATCCTATCCTATACTGTATCCTATCCTATCCTCTATCCTATCCTATCCTCTATCCTATGCTATCCTGAATCCTATCCTATCCTCTATCCTGTCCTATCCTCTATGCTATTCCATCCTCTATCCTATCCTAAACTCTACCGTCAATCCTATTCTCTATCCTATCCTATCCTCTATCCTATCCTATCCTCTATCCTATCCTATCCTCTATCCTATCCTATCCTCTATGCTATCCCATCCTCTATCCTATCCTATCCTCTATAATATCGCATCCTCTATCCTATCCTGTCCTCGATCATGTAATATCTACCATCCTATCCTATTCTCTATCCTACCCTATCCTATCCTCTATCGTATCCTATCCTCTATCCTATCCAATGCTCTATCCTATCCTCTATGCTATCCTATCCTCTATCCTATCCTATCCTCCATCGTATCCTATCCTCTATCCTATCCTATTCTCCATCCTATCCTATCCTCAATCCTGTCCTCTCTCCTCATTCCTATAATATCCTCTATCCTATCCTATACTCTATCCTATCCCATCCACTATCCTATCCTATCCTCTATCCTATCCTATCCATTATCCCATCCTATCCTCTATCCTATCGTATACTCTATCCTATCCTCTTTCCTATCCTATCCTCTATCCTATCCTATCCTCTATCCTATCCTTTCCTCTATCCTATCCTATCCTCCATCGTCTCCTGTCCTCTATCCTATCCAATCCCCTATCCTATCCTCTATCGTCTCCTATCCTCTATCCTATCCAATCCCCTATCGGATCCTCTATCCTATCCTATCCTCAATCCTATCATATCCTCAATCCTATCCTATCCTCTATCCTATCCTCTCCTCTATGGTATCCCATCCTCTATCCTATACTATGCTCTATCCTATCCTATCCTCTATCCTATCCTATACTCTATCCTATCCTATGCTCAATCCTATCCTATCCTCTATCCTTTCCTATCCTCTATGCTATCCCATCCTCTATCCTATCCTATCCTCTATCCTATCCTATCCTCTATCCTATCCTATCCTCTATCCTATGCTCTATCCTCAATCCTATCCTCTATCCTATCATATTCTCTATCCTATCCTATCCTCTCTCCTATCCTATCCTCTATCCTATCCTATCCTCTATCCTATCCGATACTCTATCGTATCCTATCCTCTATCCTATCCTATTCTCCATCCTATCCTATCCTCTATCCTATCCTCTCTCCTCAATCCTATAATATTCTCTATCCTATCCTATACTCTATCCTATCCCGCCCACTATGCTATCCTATCCTCTATCCTATCCTATTCTCTATCCTATCCTATCCTCTATCCTATCCTGTCCTCGAGCATATAATATCATTCATCCTATCCTATTCTCTATCCTACCCTATCCTATCCTCTATCGTATCCTATTATCTATCCTCTCCTCTCCTCTATGGTATCCCATCCTCTATCCTATACTATGCTCTATCCTATCCTATCCTCTATCCTATCCTATCCTCTATCCTATCCTATCCTCTATCCTATCCTATCCTCTATGCTATCCCATCCTCTATCCTATCCTATCCTCTATAATATCGCATCCTCTATCCTATCCTGTCCTCGATCATGTAATATCTACCATCCTATCCTATTCTCTATCCTACCCTATCCTATCCTCTATTCTATCCTATCCTATCCTCTTTCCTATCCTATCCTCTATCGTATCCTATCCTCTATCCTATCCAATGCTCTATCCTATCCTCTATCCTATCCTATCCTCTATCCTATCCTATCCTCTCTCCTATCCTATCGTCTATCCTATCGTATCCTCTATCCTATCTCATCCTCTATCCTATCCTATCCTCTATCCTATCCTATCCTCTATCCTATCCTATCCTCCATCCTATCCTATCCTCAATCCTATCCTATCCTCAATCCTATCCTATCCTCTATCCTATCCTATCATCTATCCTATCCTCTATCCTATCCTATCCTCTATTCTATCCTATCCTCTATCCTATCCTTGCCTCTATCCTATCCTATCCTCTATTCTATCCTATCCTCCATGGTCTCCTGTCCTCTATCCTATACAATCTCCTATCCTATCCTCTATCCTATCCAATGCCCTATCGGATCCTCTATCCTATCCTATCCTCTCTCCTATCCTATCCTCTATTATATCCTATCCTCTATCCTATCCTATTCTCAATCCTATCCCATCCTCTATCCTATCCTATCCTCTATCCTATCCTATCCTCTATCCTATCCTATCCTCTATCCTATCCTTTCCTCTATCTTATCCTATCCTCTATTCTATCCTATCCTCCATAGTCTCCTGTCCTCTATCCTATCCAATCCCCTATCCTATCCTCTATCGTCTCCTATCCTCTATCCTATCCAATCCCCTATCGGATCCTCTATCCTATCCTATCCTCAATCCTATCATATCCTCAATCCTATCCTATCCTCTATACTATCCTCTCCTCTATGGTATCCCATCCTCTATCCTATACTATGCTCTATCCTATCCTATCCTATATCCTATCCTATACTCTATCCTATCCTATCCTCTATACTATCCTATCCTCTATCCTATCCTATACTCTATCCTATCCTATCCTATCCAATCCCCTTTCCTATCCTCTATTCGATCCTATCCTCTATCCTATCGTATCCTCTATCGTATCCTATCCTCTATCCTATCCAATGCTCTATCCAATCCTCTATCCTATCCTATGATCTATCCTATCCTATTCTCTCTCCTATCCTATCCTCTATCCTATCCTATCCTCTATCCTATCGTATCCTCTATCGTATCCTATCCTCTATCCTATCCAATGCTCTATCCTATCCTCTATCCTATCCTATCCTCTATCCTATCCTATCCTCTCTCCTATCCTATCGTCTATCCTATCGTATCCTCTATCCTATCTCATCCTCTATCCTATCCTATCCTCTATCCTATCCTATCCTCTATCCTATCCTATCCTCCATCCTATCCTATCCTCAATCCTATCCTATCCTCAATCCTATCCTATCCTCTATCCTATCCTATCATCTATCCTATCCTCTATCCTATCCTATCCTCTATTCTATCCTATCCTCTATCCTATCCTTGCCTCTATCCTATCCTATCCGCTATTCTATCCTATCCTCCATGGTCTCCTGTCCTCTATCCTATACAATCTCCTATCCTATCCTCTATCCTATCCAATGCCCTATCGGATCCTCTATCCTATCCTATCCTCTCTCCTATCCTATCCTCTATTATATCCTATCCTCTATCCTATCCTATTCTCAATCCTATCCCATCCTCTATCCTATCCTATCCTCTATCCTATTCTATACTCTATCCTATCCTATCCTATCCAATCCCCTATCCTATCCTCTATTCGATCCTATCCTCTATCCTATCCTATCCTCTATAATATCGCATCCTCTATCCTATCCTGTCCTCGATCATATAATATCATCCATCCTATCCTATACTCTATCCTATCCTATCCTCTATTCTATCCTATCCTACTCTCTTTCCTATCCTATCCTCTATCCTATCCTATCCTCTATCCTATCCAATGCTCTATCCTATCCTCTATCCTATCCTATCCTCTATCCTATCCTATCCTCCATCGTATCCTATCCTCTATCCTATCCTATTCTCCATCCTATCCTATCCTCAATCCTATCCTCTCTCCTCAATCCTATAATATCCTCTATCCTATCCTATCCTCTATCCTATCGTATCCTCTATCCTATCCTATCCTCTATCCTATGCTCTATCCTCAATCCTATCCTCTATCCTATCCTATCCTCTATCCTATCCTATTCTCTATCCTATCCTATCCTCTATCCTATCGTATCCTATATCCTATCCGATCCTCTATCGTATCCTATCATCTATCCTATCCTATACTCTATCCTATCCTATCCGCTATCCTATCCTCTCTCCTCAATCCTATAACATCCTCTATCCTATCCCTTCCACTATCCTATCCTATCCTGTATCCTATCCCATCCTCTATCCTATCCTATCCCCTATCCTATCCGGTCCTCTATCCTATCCTATCCTCGATCCTATCCTTTCCTCTATCCCATCCTATCCTCTATTCTATCCTATCCTCCATCGTCTCCTGTCCTCTATCCTATCCAATCCCCTATCCTATCCTCTATCGTCTCCTATCCTCTATCCTATCCAATCCCCTATCGGATCCTCCATCCTATCCTATCCTCTATCCTACCCTATCCTCAATCCTATCCTATCCTCTATCCTATCCTATCCTCTATCCTATCCTATCCTCTATCCTATCCTATCCTCAATCCTATCCTATCCTCAATCCTATCCTATCCTCTATCCTATCCTATCCTCTATCCTATCCTCTATCCTATACTATCCTCTATCCTATCCTATCCTCTATACTATCCTTTCCTCTATCCTATCCTATCCTCTATTCTATCCTATCCTCCATCGTCTCCTGTCCTCTATCCTATCCAATCTCCTATCCTCTATCCTATCCTCAATCCTATCCTATCCTCTATCCTATCCTATCCTCTATTATATCCTATCCTCTATCCTATCCTATCCTCAATCCTATCCTATCCTCTATCCTATCCTATCCTCTATCCTATTCTATACTCTATCCTATCCTATCCTATCCAATCCCCTATCCTATCCTATACTCTATCCTATCCTATCCTCTCTCCTCAATCCTATAACATCCTCTATCCTATCCTATACTCTATCCTATCCTATCCTATCCAATCCCCTAACCTATCCTCTATTCGATCCTATCCTCTATCCTATCGTATCCTCTATCGTATCCTATCCTCTATCCTATCCAATGCTCTATCCTATCCTCTATCCTATCCTATCCTCTATCCTATCCAATGCCCTATCGGATCCTCTATCCTATCCTATCCTCTATCCTCTATCCTATCCTCAATCCTATCCTATCCTCTATCCTATCCTATCCTCTATTATATCCTATCCTCTATCCTATCCTATCCTCAATCCTATCCTATCCTCTATCCTATCCTATCCTCTATCCTATTCTATACTCTATCCTATCCTATCCTATCCAATCCCCTATCCTATCCTATACTCTATCCTATCCTATCCTCTCTCCTCAATCCTATAACATCCTCTATCCTATCCTATACTCTATCCTATCCTATCCTATCCAATCCCCTAACCTATCCTCTATTCGATCCTATCCTCTATCCTATCGTATCCTCTATCGTATCCTATCCTCTATCCTATCCAATGCTCTATCCTATCCTCTATCCTATCCTATCCTCTATCCTATCCTATCCTCTCTCCTTTCCTATCCTCTATCCTATCGTATCCTCTATCCTATCCGATTCTCTATCCTATCCTATCCTCTATCCTATCCTATCGCCTATCCTATCCTATCCTCTATCCTATCCTATCCTCAATCCTATCCTATCCTCTATCCTATCCTATCCTCTATCCTATTCTATACTCTATCCTGTCCTATCCTATCCAATCCCCTATCCTATCCTATACTCTATCCTATCCTATCCGCTATCCTATCCTCTCTCCTCAATCCTATAACATCCTCTATCCTATCCTATACTCTATCCTATCCCATCCACTATCCTATCCTATCCTCTATCCTATCCTATACTGTATCCTATCCTATCCTCTATCCTATCCTATCCTCTATCCTATGCTATCCTGAATCCTATCCTATCCTCTATCCTGTCCTATCCTCTATGCTATTCCATCCTCTATCCTATCCTAAACTCTACCGTCAATCCTATTCTCTATCCTATCCTATCCTCTATCCTATCCTATCCTCTATCCTATCCTATCCTCTATCCTATCCTATCCTCTATGCTATCCCATCCTCTATCCTATCCTATCCTCTATAATATCGCATCCTCTATCCTATCCTGTCCTCGATCATGTAATATCTACCATCCTATCCTATTCTCTATCCTACCCTATCCTATCCTCTATCGTATCCTATCCTCTATCCTATCCAATGCTCTATCCTATCCTCTATGCTATCCTATCCTCTATCCTATCCTATCCTCCATCGTATCCTATCCTCTATCCTATCCTATTCTCCATCCTATCCTATCCTCAATCCTGTCCTCTCTCCTCATTCCTATAATATCCTCTATCCTATCCTATACTCTATCCTATCCCATCCACTATCCTATCCTATCCTCTATCCTATCCTATCCATTATCCCATCCTATCCTCTATCCTATCGTATACTCTATCCTATCCTCTTTCCTATCCTATCCTCTATCCTATCCTATCCTCTATCCTATCCTTTCCTCTATCCTATCCTATCCTCCATCGTCTCCTGTCCTCTATCCTATCCAATCCCCTATCCTATCCTCTATCGTCTCCTATCCTCTATCCTATCCAATCCCCTATCGGATCCTCTATCCTATCCTATCCTCAATCCTATCATATCCTCAATCCTATCCTATCCTCTATCCTATCCTCTCCTCTATGGTATCCCATCCTCTATCCTATACTATGCTCTATCCTATCCTATCCTCTATCCTATCCTATACTCTATCCTATCCTATGCTCAATCCTATCCTATCCTCTATCCTTTCCTATCCTCTATGCTATCCCATCCTCTATCCTATCCTATCCTCTATCCTATCCTATCCTCTATCCTATCCTATCCTCTATCCTATGCTCTATCCTCAATCCTATCCTCTATCCTATCATATTCTCTATCCTATCCTATCCTCTCTCCTATCCTATCCTCTATCCTATCCTATCCTCTATCCTATCCGATACTCTATCGTATCCTATCCTCTATCCTATCCTATTCTCCATCCTATCCTATCCTCTATCCTATCCTCTCTCCTCAATCCTATAATATTCTCTATCCTATCCTATACTCTATCCTATCCCGCCCACTATGCTATCCTATCCTCTATCCTATCCTATTCTCTATCCTATCCTATCCTCTATCCTATCCTGTCCTCGAGCATATAATATCATTCATCCTATCCTATTCTCTATCCTACCCTATCCTATCCTCTATCGTATCCTATTATCTATCCTCTCCTCTCCTCTATGGTATCCCATCCTCTATCCTATACTATGCTCTATCCTATCCTATCCTCTATCCTATCCTATCCTCTATCCTATCCTATCCTCTATCCTATCCTATCCTCTATGCTATCCCATCCTCTATCCTATCCTATCCTCTATAATATCGCATCCTCTATCCTATCCTGTCCTCGATCATGTAATATCTACCATCCTATCCTATTCTCTATCCTACCCTATCCTATCCTCTATTCTATCCTATCCTATCCTCTTTCCTATCCTATCCTCTATCGTATCCTATCCTCTATCCTATCCAATGCTCTATCCTATCCTCTATCCTATCCTATCCTCTATCCTATCCTATCCTCTCTCCTATCCTATCGTCTATCCTATCGTATCCTCTATCCTATCTCATCCTCTATCCTATCCTATCCTCTATCCTATCCTATCCTCTATCCTATCCTATCCTCCATCCTATCCTATCCTCAATCCTATCCTATCCTCAATCCTATCCTATCCTCTATCCTATCCTATCATCTATCCTATCCTCTATCCTATCCTATCCTCTATTCTATCCTATCCTCTATCCTATCCTTGCCTCTATCCTATCCTATCCTCTATTCTATCCTATCCTCCATGGTCTCCTGTCCTCTATCCTATACAATCTCCTATCCTATCCTCTATCCTATCCAATGCCCTATCGGATCCTCTATCCTATCCTATCCTCTCTCCTATCCTATCCTCTATTATATCCTATCCTCTATCCTATCCTATTCTCAATCCTATCCCATCCTCTATCCTATCCTATCCTCTATCCTATCCTATCCTCTATCCTATCCTATCCTCTATCCTATCCTTTCCTCTATCTTATCCTATCCTCTATTCTATCCTATCCTCCATAGTCTCCTGTCCTCTATCCTATCCAATCCCCTATCCTATCCTCTATCGTCTCCTATCCTCTATCCTATCCAATCCCCTATCGGATCCTCTATCCTATCCTATCCTCAATCCTATCATATCCTCAATCCTATCCTATCCTCTATACTATCCTCTCCTCTATGGTATCCCATCCTCTATCCTATACTATGCTCTATCCTATCCTATCCTATATCCTATCCTATACTCTATCCTATCCTATCCTCTATACTATCCTATCCTCTATCCTATCCTATACTCTATCCTATCCTATCCTATCCAATCCCCTTTCCTATCCTCTATTCGATCCTATCCTCTATCCTATCGTATCCTCTATCGTATCCTATCCTCTATCCTATCCAATGCTCTATCCAATCCTCTATCCTATCCTATGATCTATCCTATCCTATTCTCTCTCCTATCCTATCCTCTATCCTATCCTATCCTCTATCCTATCGTATCCTCTATCGTATCCTATCCTCTATCCTATCCAATGCTCTATCCTATCCTCTATCCTATCCTATCCTCTATCCTATCCTATCCTCTCTCCTATCCTATCGTCTATCCTATCGTATCCTCTATCCTATCTCATCCTCTATCCTATCCTATCCTCTATCCTATCCTATCCTCTATCCTATCCTATCCTCCATCCTATCCTATCCTCAATCCTATCCTATCCTCAATCCTATCCTATCCTCTATCCTATCCTATCATCTATCCTATCCTCTATCCTATCCTATCCTCTATTCTATCCTATCCTCTATCCTATCCTTGCCTCTATCCTATCCTATCCTCTATTCTATCCTATCCTCCATGGTCTCCTGTCCTCTATCCTATACAATCTCCTATCCTATCCTCTATCCTATCCAATGCCCTATCGGATCCTCTATCCTATCCTATCCTCTCTCCTATCCTATCCTCTATTATATCCTATCCTCTATCCTATCCTATTCTCAATCCTATCCCATCCTCTATCCTATCCTATCCTCTATCCTATTCTATACTCTATCCTATCCTATCCTATCCAATCCCCTATCCTATCCTCTATTCGATCCTATCCTCTATCCTATCCTATCCTCTATAATATCGCATCCTCTATCCTATCCTGTCCTCGATCATATAATATCATCCATCCTATCCTATACTCTATCCTATCCTATCCTCTATTCTATCCTATCCTACTCTCTTTCCTATCCTATCCTCTATCCTATCCTATCCTCTATCCTATCCAATGCTCTATCCTATCCTCTATCCTATCCTATCCTCTATCCTATCCTATCCTCCATCGTATCCTATCCTCTATCCTATCCTATTCTCCATCCTATCCTATCCTCAATCCTATCCTCTCTCCTCAATCCTATAATATCCTCTATCCTATCCTATCCTCTATCCTATCGTATCCTCTATCCTATCCTATCCTCTATCCTATGCTCTATCCTCAATCCTATCCTCTATCCTATCCTATCCTCTATCCTATCCTATTCTCTATCCTATCCTATCCTCTATCCTATCGTATCCTATATCCTATCCGATCCTCTATCGTATCCTATCATCTATCCTATCCTATACTCTATCCTATCCTATCCGCTATCCTATCCTCTCTCCTCAATCCTATAACATCCTCTATCCTATCCCTTCCACTATCCTATCCTATCCTGTATCCTATCCCATCCTCTATCCTATCCTATCCCCTATCCTATCCGGTCCTCTATCCTATCCTATCCTCGATCCTATCCTTTCCTCTATCCCATCCTATCCTCTATTCTATCCTATCCTCCATCGTCTCCTGTCCTCTATCCTATCCAATCCCCTATCCTATCCTCTATCGTCTCCTATCCTCTATCCTATCCAATCCCCTATCGGATCCTCCATCCTATCCTATCCTCTATCCTACCCTATCCTCAATCCTATCCTATCCTCTATCCTATCCTATCCTCTATCCTATCCTATCCTCTATCCTATCCTATCCTCAATCCTATCCTATCCTCAATCCTATCCTATCCTCTATCCTATCCTATCCTCTATCCTATCCTCTATCCTATACTATCCTCTATCCTATCCTATCCTCTATACTATCCTTTCCTCTATCCTATCCTATCCTCTATTCTATCCTATCCTCCATCGTCTCCTGTCCTCTATCCTATCCAATCTCCTATCCTCTATCCTATCCTCAATCCTATCCTATCCTCTATCCTATCCTATCCTCTATTATATCCTATCCTCTATCCTATCCTATCCTCAATCCTATCCTATCCTCTATCCTATCCTATCCTCTATCCTATTCTATACTCTATCCTATCCTATCCTATCCAATCCCCTATCCTATCCTATACTCTATCCTATCCTATCCTCTCTCCTCAATCCTATAACATCCTCTATCCTATCCTATACTCTATCCTATCCTATCCTATCCAATCCCCTAACCTATCCTCTATTCGATCCTATCCTCTATCCTATCGTATCCTCTATCGTATCCTATCCTCTATCCTATCCAATGCTCTATCCTATCCTCTATCCTATCCTATCCTCTATCCTATCCAATGCCCTATCGGATCCTCTATCCTATCCTATCCTCTATCCTCTATCCTATCCTCAATCCTATCCTATCCTCTATCCTATCCTATCCTCTATTATATCCTATCCTCTATCCTATCCTATCCTCAATCCTATCCTATCCTCTATCCTATCCTATCCTCTATCCTATTCTATACTCTATCCTATCCTATCCTATCCAATCCCCTATCCTATCCTATACTCTATCCTATCCTATCCTCTCTCCTCAATCCTATAACATCCTCTATCCTATCCTATACTCTATCCTATCCTATCCTATCCAATCCCCTAACCTATCCTCTATTCGATCCTATCCTCTATCCTATCGTATCCTCTATCGTATCCTATCCTCTATCCTATCCAATGCTCTATCCTATCCTCTATCCTATCCTATCCTCTATCCTATCCTATCCTCTCTCCTTTCCTATCCTCTATCCTATCGTATCCTCTATCCTATCCGATTCTCTATCCTATCCTATCCTCTATCCTATCCTATCGCCTATCCTATCCTATCCTCTATCCTATCCTATCCTCAATCCTATCCTATCCTCTATCCTATCCTATCCTCTATCCTATTCTATACTCTATCCTGTCCTATCCTATCCAATCCCCTATCCTATCCTATACTCTATCCTATCCTATCCGCTATCCTATCCTCTCTCCTCAATCCTATAACATCCTCTATCCTATCCTATACTCTATCCTATCCCATCCACTATCCTATCCTATCCTCTATCCTATCCTATCCTCTATCCTATCCTATCCCCTATCCTATCCTATCCTCTATCCTATCCTCTATCCTATCCTCTATCCTATCCTATCCTCTATCCTATCCTATCCTCTATCCTATCCTATCGCCTATCCTATCCTATCCTCTATCCTATCCTATCCTCAATCCTATCCTATCCTCTATCCTATCCCATCCTCTATCCTATCCTATGCTCTATCCTCAATCCTATTCTCTATCCTATCCTATCCTCTATCCTATCCTATACTCTATCCTATCCTATCCTCTATACTATCCTATCCTCTATCCTATCCTATCCTCTTTCCTATCCTATCCTCTATCCTATCCTCTATTCTATCCTATCCTCCATCGTCTCCTGTCCTCTATCCTATCCTATCCCCTATCATATCCTCTATCCTATCCAATCCCCTATCGGATCCTCTATCCTATCCTATCCTCAATCATATCCTATCCTCAATCCTATCCTATCCTCTATCCTATCCTATCCTCTGTGCTATCCAATCCTCTATCCTATACTATGCTCTATCCTATCCTATCCTCTATCCTATCCTATCCTCTATCCTATCCTATCCTCAATCCGATCCTATCCTCTATCCTATCCTATCCTCTATGCTATCCCATTCTCTATCCTATCCTATCCTCTATCCTATCCTATCCTCTATCCTATCGTATCCTCTATCCTATCCTATCCTCTATCCTATGCTCTATCCTCAATCCTATCCTCTATCCTATCCTATCCTCTATCCTATCCTATTCTCTATCCTATCCTATCCTCTATCCTATCGTATCCTATATCCTATCCGATCCTCTATCGTATCCTATCATCTATCCTATCCTATACTCTATCCTATCCTATCCGCTATCCTATCCTCTCTCCTCAATCCTATAACATCCTCTATCCTATCCCTTCCACTATCCTATCCTATCCTCTATCCTATCCCATCCTCTATCCTATCCTATCCCCTATCCTATCCGGTCCTCTATCCTATCCTATCCTCGATCCTATCCTTTCCTCTATCCCATCCTATCCTCTATTCTATCCTATCCTCCATCGTCTCCTGTCCTCTATCCTATCCAATCCCCTATCCTATCCTCTATCGTCTCCTATCCTCTATCCTATCCAATCCCCTATCGGATCCTCCATCCTATCCTATCCTCTATCCTACCCTATCCTCAATCCTATCCTATCCTCTATCCTATCCTATCCTCTATCCTATCCTATCCTCTATCCTATCCTATCCTCAATCCTATCCTATCCTATCCTCTATCCTATCCTATCCTCTATCCTATCCTCTATCCTATACTATCCTCTATCCTATCCTATCCTCTATACTATCCTTTCCTCTATCCTATCCTATCCTCTATTCTATCCTATCCTCCATCGTCTCCTGTCCTCTATCCTATCCAATCTCCTATCCTATCCTCTATCCTATCCAATGCCCTATCGGATCCTCTATCCTATCCTATCCTCTATCCTCTATCCTATCCTCAATCCTATCCTATCCTCTATCCTATCCTATCCTCTATTATATCCTATCCTCTATCCTATCCTATCCTCAATCCTATCCTATCCTCTATCCTATCCTATCCTCTATCCTATTCTATACTCTATCCTATCGTATCCTATCCAATCCCCTATCCTATCCTATACTCTATCCTATCCTATCCTCTCTCCTCAATCCTATAACATCCTCTATCCTATCCTATACTCTATCCTATCCTATCCTATCCAATCCCCTAACCTATCCTCTATTCGATCCTATCCTCTATCCTATCGTATCCTCTATCGTATCCTATCCTCTATCCTATCCAATGCTCTATCCTATCCTCTATCCTATCCTATCCTCTATCCTATCCAATGCCCTATCGGATCCTCTATCCTATCCTATCCTCTATCCTCTATCCTATCCTCAATCCTATCCTATCCTCTATCCTATCCTATCCTCTATTATATCCTATCCTCTATCCTATCCTATCCTCAATCCTATCCTATCCTCTATCCTATCCTATCCTCTATCCTATTCTATACTCTATCCTATCCTATCCTATCCAATCCCCTATCCTATCCTATACTCTATCCTATCCTATCCTCTCTCCTCAATCCTATAACATCCTCTATCCTATCCTATACTCTATCCTATCCTATCCTATCCAATCCCCTAACCTATCCTCTATTCGATCCTATCCTCTATCCTATCGTATCCTCTATCGTATCCTATCCTCTATCCTATCCAATGCTCTATCCTATCCTCTCGCCTATCCTATCGTCTATCCTATCGTATCCTCTATCCTATCTCATCCTCTATCCTATCCTATCCTCTATCCTATCCTATCCTCTATCCTATCCTATCCTCCATCCTATCCTATCCTCAATCCTATCCTATCCTCAATCCTATCCTATCCTCTATCCTATCCTATCATCTATCCTATCCTCTATCCTATCCTATCCTCTATTCTATCCTATCCTCTATCCTATCCTTGCCTCTATCCTATCCTATCCTCTATTCTATCCTATCCTCCATCGTCTCCTGTCCTCTATCCTATACAATCTCCTATCCTATCCTCTATCCTATCCAATGCCCTATCGGATCCTCTATCCTATCCTATCCTCTCTCCTATCCTATCCTCTATTATATCCTATCCTCTATCCTATCCTATTCTCAATCCTATCCCATCCTCTATCCTATCCTATCCTCTATCCTATTCTATACTCTATCCTATCCTATCCTATCCAATCCCCTAACCTATCCTCTATTCGATCCTATCCTCTATCCTATCGTATCCTCTATCGTATCCTATCCTCTATCCTATCCTATACTCTATCCTATCCCATCCACTATCCTATCCTATCCTCTATCCTATCCTATCCTCTATCCTATCCTATCCCCTATCCTATCCTATCCTCTATCCTATCCTCTATCCTATCCTCTATCCTATCCTATCCTCTATCCTATCCTATACTCTATCCTATCCTATCCTCAATCCTATCCTATCCTCTATCCTATCCCATCCTCTATCCTATCCTATGCTCTATCCTCAATCCTATTCTCTATCCTATCCTATCCTCTATCCTATCCTGTACTCTATCCTATCCTATCCTCTATACTATCCTATCCTCTATCCTATCCTATACTCTATCCTATCCTATCCAATCCCCTATCCTATCCTCTATTCGATCCTATCCTCTATCCTATCGTATCCTCTATCCTATCCAATGCTCTATCCTATCCTCTATCCTATCCTATCCTCTATCCTATCCTATCCTCTCTCCTATCCTATCCTCTATCCTATCGTATCCTCTATCCTATCCGATCCTCTATCGTATCCTATCCTCTATCCTATCCTATACTCTATCCTATCCTATCCGCTATCCTATCCTCTCTCCTCAATCCTATAACATCCTCTATCCTATCCCTTCCACTATCCTATCCTATCCTCTATCCTATCCTATCCTCTATCCTATCCTATCCTGTCTTCAATCCTATCCTATCCTCTATCGTATCCTATCCTCTATCCTATCCAATCCTATATCCTATACTCTATCCTATCCTATCCTCTATCCTATCCTATCCTCAATCCTATCCTATCCTCTTTCCTATCCTATCCTCTATCCTATCCTCTATTCTATCCTATCCTCCATCGTCTCCTGTCCTCTATCCTATCCTATCCCCTATCATATCCTCTATCCTATCCAATCCCCTATCGGATCCTCTATCCTATCCTATCCTCAATCATATCCTATCCTCAATCCTATGCTATCCTCAATCCTATCCTATCATCTATCCTATCCTATCCTCTATGCTATCCCATCCTCTATCCTATCCTATGCTCTACCCTCAATCCTATTCTCTATCCTATCCTATCCTCTGTCCTGTCCTATACTCTATCCTATCCTATCCTCTATACTATCCTATCCTCAATCCTATTCTCTATCCTATCCTATCCTCTATCCTATCCTATACTCTCTCCTATCCTATCCCCTATACTATCCTATCCTCTATCCTATCCTATACTCTATCCTATCCTATCCTATCCAATCCCCTAACCTATCCTCTATTCGATCCTATCCTCTATCCTATCGTATCCTCTATCGTATCCTATCCTCTATCCTATCCAATGCTCTATCCTATCCTCTATCCTATCCTATCCTCTATCCTATCCTATCCTCTCTCCTTTCCTATCCTCTATCCTATCGTATCCTCTATCCTATCCGATTCTCTATCCTATCCTATCCTCTATCCTATCCTATCGCCTATCCTATCCTATCCTCTATCCTATCCTATCCTCAATCCTATCCTATCCTCTATCCTATCCTATCCTCTATCCTATTCTATACTCTATCCTGTCCTATCCTATCCAATCCCCTATCCTATCCTATACTCTATACTATCCTATCCGCTATCCTATCCTCTCTCCTCAATCCTATAACATTCTCTATCCTATCCTATACTCTATCCTATCCCATCCACTATCCTATCCTATCCTCTATCCTATCCTATCCTCTATCCTATCCTATCCCCTATCCTATCCTATCCTCTATCCTATCCTCTTTCCTATCCTCTATCCTATCCTATCCTCTATCCTATCCTATACTTTATCCTATCCTATCCTCAATCCTATCCTATCCTCTATCCTATCCCATCCTCTATCCTATCCTATGCTCTATCCTCAATCCTATTCTCTATCCTATCCTATCCTCTATCCTATCCTATACTCTATCCTATCCTATCCTCTATACTATCCTATCCTCTATCCTATCCTATACTCTATCCTATCCTATCCAATCCACTATCCTATCCTCTATTCGATCCTATCCTCTATCCTATCGTATCCTCTATCCTATCCAATGCTCTATCCTATCCTCTATCCTATCCTATCCTCTATCCTATCCTATCCTCTCTCCTATCCTATCCTCTATCCTATCGTATCCTCTATCCTATCCGATCCTCTATCGTATCCTATCCTCTATCCTATCCTATACTCTATCCTATCCTATCCGCTATCCTATCCTCTCTCGTCAATCCTATAACATCCTCTATCCTATCCCTTCCACTATCCTATCCTATCCTCTATCCTATCCTATCCTCTATCCTATCCTATCCTGTCCTCAATCCTATCCCATCCTCTATCGTATCCTATCCTCTATCCTATCCAATCCTATATCCTATACTCTATCCTATCCTATCCTCTATCCTATCCTATCCTCAATCCTATCCTATCCTCTTTCCTATCCTATCCTCTATCCTATCCTCTATTCTATCCTATCCTCCATCGTCTCCTGTCCTCTATCCTATCCAATCCCCTATCGGATCCTCTATCCTATCCTATCCTCTATCCTATCCTATCCTCAATCCTATCGTATCCTCTCTCCTATCCTATTCTCTATCCTATCCTCTATCCTATCCTATCCTCTATCCTATCCTATACTGTATCCTATCCTATCCGCTATCCTATCCTCTCTCCTCAATCCTATAACATCCTCTATCCTATCCCTTCCACTATCCTATCCTATCCTCTATCCTATCCTATCCTCTATCCTATCCTATCCTGTCTTCAATCCTATCCTATCCTCTATCGTATCCTATCCTCTATCCTATCCAATCCTATATCCTATACTCTATCCTATCCTATCCTCTATCCTATCCTATCCTCAATCCTATCCTATCCTCTTTCCTATCCTATCCTCTATCCTATCCTCTATTCTATCCTATCCTCCATCGTCTCCTGTCCTCTATCCTATCCTATCCCCTATCATATCCTCTATCCTATCCAATCCCCTATCGGATCCTCTATCCTATCCTATCCTCAATCATATCCTATCCTCAATCCTATGCTATCCTCAATCCTATCCTATCATCTATCCTATCCTATCCTCTATGCTATCCCATCCTCTATCCTATCCTATGCTCTACCCTCAATCCTATTCTCTATCCTATCCTATCCTCTGTCCTGTCCTATACTCTATCCTATCCTATCCTCTATACTATCCTATCCTCAATCCTATTCTCTATCCTATCCTATCCTCTATCCTATCCTATACTCTCTCCTATCCTATCCCCTATACTATCCTATCCTCTATCCTATCCTATACTCTATCCTATCCTATCCTATCCAATCCCCTAACCTATCCTCTATTCGATCCTATCCTCTATCCTATCGTATCCTCTATCGTATCCTATCCTCTATCCTATCCAATGCTCTATCCTATCCTCTATCCTATCCTATCCTCTATCCTATCCTATCCTCTCTCCTTTCCTATCCTCTATCCTATCGTATCCTCTATCCTATCCGATTCTCTATCCTATCCTATCCTCTATCCTATCCTATCGCCTATCCTATCCTATCCTCTATCCTATCCTATCCTCAATCCTATCCTATCCTCTATCCTATCCTATCCTCTATCCTATTCTATACTCTATCCTGTCCTATCCTATCCAATCCCCTATCCTATCCTATACTCTATACTATCCTATCCGCTATCCTATCCTCTCTCCTCAATCCTATAACATTCTCTATCCTATCCTATACTCTATCCTATCCCATCCACTATCCTATCCTATCCTCTATCCTATCCTATCCTCTATCCTATCCTATCCCCTATCCTATCCTATCCTCTATCCTATCCTCTTTCCTATCCTCTATCCTATCCTATCCTCTATCCTATCCTATACTTTATCCTATCCTATCCTCAATCCTATCCTATCCTCTATCCTATCCCATCCTCTATCCTATCCTATGCTCTATCCTCAATCCTATTCTCTATCCTATCCTATCCTCTATCCTATCCTATACTCTATCCTATCCTATCCTCTATACTATCCTATCCTCTATCCTATCCTATACTCTATCCTATCCTATCCAATCCACTATCCTATCCTCTATTCGATCCTATCCTCTATCCTATCGTATCCTCTATCCTATCCAATGCTCTATCCTATCCTCTATCCTATCCTATCCTCTATCCTATCCTATCCTCTCTCCTATCCTATCCTCTATCCTATCGTATCCTCTATCCTATCCGATCCTCTATCGTATCCTATCCTCTATCCTATCCTATACTCTATCCTATCCTATCCGCTATCCTATCCTCTCTCGTCAATCCTATAACATCCTCTATCCTATCCCTTCCACTATCCTATCCTATCCTCTATCCTATCCTATCCTCTATCCTATCCTATCCTGTCCTCAATCCTATCCCATCCTCTATCGTATCCTATCCTCTATCCTATCCAATCCTATATCCTATACTCTATCCTATCCTATCCTCTATCCTATCCTATCCTCAATCCTATCCTATCCTCTTTCCTATCCTATCCTCTATCCTATCCTCTATTCTATCCTATCCTCCATCGTCTCCTGTCCTCTATCCTATCCAATCCCCTATCGGGTCCTCTATCCTATCCTATCCTCTATCCTATCCTATCCTCAATCCTATCGTATCCTCTCTCCTATCCTATTCTCTATCCTATCCTCTATCCTATCCTATACTGTATCCTATCCTATCCTCTATCCTATCCTATCCTCTATCCTATGCTATCCTCAATCCTATCCTATCATCTATCCTATCCTATCCTCTATGCTATCACATCCTCTATCCTATCCTATGCTCTACCCTCAATCCTATTCTCTATCCTATCCTATCCTCTGTCCTATCCTATACTCTATCCTATCCTATCCTCTATACTATCCTATCCTCAATCCTATTCTCTATCCTATCCTATCCTCTATCCTATCCTATACTCTATCCTATCCTATCCTCTATACTATCCTATCCTCTATCCTATCCTATACTCTATCCTATCCTATCCTATCCAATCCCCTAACCTATCCTCTATTCGATCCTATCCTCTATCCTATCGTATCCTCTATCGTATCCTATCCTCTATCCTATCCAATGCTCTATCCTATCCTCTATCCTATCCTATCCTCTATCCTATCCTATCCTCTCTCCTTTCCTATCCTCTATCCTATCGTATCCTCTATCCTATCCGATTCTCTATCCTATCCTATCCTCTATCCTATCCTATCGCCTATCCTATCCTATCCTCTATCCTATCCTATCCTCAATCCTATCCTATCCTCTATCCTATCCTATCCTCTATCCTATTCTATACTCTACCCTGTCCTATCCTATCCAATCCCCTATCCTATCCTATACTCTATCCTATCCTATCCGCTATCCTATCCTCTCTCCTCAATCCTATAACATCCTCTATACTATCCTAAACTCTATCCTATCCCATCCACTATTCTATCCTATCCTCTATCCTATCCTATCCTCTATCCTATCCTATCCCCTATCCTATCCTATCCTCTATCCTATCCTCTATCCTATCCTATCCTCTATCCTATCCTATCCTCTCTCCTTTCCTATCCTCTATCCTATCGTATCCTCTATCCTATCCGATTCTCTATCCTATCCTATCCTCTATCCTATCCTATCGCCTATCCTATCCTATCCTCTATCCTATCCTATCCTCAATCCTACCCTATCCTCTATCCTATCCTATCCTCTATCCTATTCTATACTCTATCCTGTCCTATCCTATCCAATCCCCTATCCTATCCTATACTCTATCCTATCCTATCCTCTATACTATCCTATCCTCTATCCTATCCTATACTCTATCCTATCCTATCCAATCCCCTATCCTATCCTCTATCCTATCCTATCCTCTATCCTATCCTATCCCCTATCCTATCCTATCCTCTATCCTATCCTCTATCGTATCCTATCCTCTATCCTATCCTATATTCTATCCTATCCTATCCGCTATCCTATCCTCTCTCCTCAATCCTATAACATCCTCTATCCTATCCCTTCCACTATCCTATCCTATCCTCTATCCTATCCTATCCTCTATCCTATCCTATCCTGTCCTCAATCCTATCCTATCCTCTATCGTATCCTATCCTCTATCCTATCCAATCCTATATCCTATACTCTATCCTATCCTATCCTCTATCCTATCCTATCCTCAATCCTATCCTATCCTCTTTCCTATCCTGTCCTCTATCCTATCCTCTATTCTATCCTATCCTCCATCGTCTCCTGTCCTCTATCCTATCCTATCCCCTATCATATCCTCTATCCTATCCAATCCCCTATCGGATCCTCTATCCTATCCTATCCTCAATCATATCCTATCCTCAATCCTATCCTATCCTCTATCCTATCCTATCCTCTATCCTATCCCATCCTCTATCCTATCCTATCCCCTATCCTATCCGGTCCTCTATCCTATCCTATCCTCGATCCTATCCTTTCCTCTATCCCATCCTATCCTCTATTCTATCCTATCCTCCATCGTCTACTGTCCTCTATCCTATCCAATCCCCTATCCTATCCTCTATCGTCTCCTATCCTCTATCCTATCCAATCCCCTATCGGATCCTCCATCCTATCCTATCCTCTATCCTACCCTATCCTCAATCCTATCCTATCCTCTATCCTATCCTATCCTCTATCCTATCCTATCCTCTATCCTATCCTATCCTCAATCCTATCCTATCCTCAATCCTATCCTATCCTCTATCCTATCCTATCCTCTATCCTATCCTCTATCCTATACTATCCTCTATCCTATCCTATCCTCTATACTATCCTTTCCTCTATCCTATCCTATCCTCTATTCTATCCTATCCTCCATCGTCTCCTGTCCTCTATCCTATCCAATCTCCTATCCTATCCTCTATCCTATCCAATGCCCTATCGGATCCTCTATCCTATCCTATCCTCTATCCTCTATCCTATCCTCAATCCTATCCTATCCTCTATCCTATCCTATCCTCTATTATATCCTATCCTCTATCCTATCCTATCCTCAATCCTATCATATCCTCAATCCTATCCTATCCTCTATCCTATCCTATCCTCTATCCTATTCTATACTCTATCCTATCCTATCCTATCCAATCCCCTATCCTATCCTATACTCCATCCTATCCTATCCTGTATCCTACCCTATCCTCAATCCTATCCTATCCTCTATCCTATCCTATCCTCTATCCTATCCTATCCTCTATCCTATCCTATCCTCAATCCTATCCTATCCTCAATCCTATCCTATCCTCTATCCTATCCTATCCTCTATCCTATCCTCTATCCTATCCTATCCTCTATGCTATTCCATCCTCTATCCTATCCTATGCTCTACCCTCAATCCTATTCTCTATCCTATACTATCCTCTATCCTATCCTATCCTCAATCCTATCCTATCCTCTATCCTATCCAATCCCCTATCCTATCCTCTATTCGATCCTATCCTCTATCATATCCTATCCTCTATAATATCGCATCCTCTATCCTATCCTGTCCTCGATCATATAATATCATCCATCCGATCCTATTCTCTATCCTACCCTATCCTATCCTCTATCGTATCCTATCCTCTATCCTATCCAATCCTATATCCTATACTCTATCCTATCCTATCCTCTATCCTATCCTCTCTCCTCAATCCTATAATATCCTCTATCCTATCCTATACTCTATCATATCCCATCCACTATCCTATCCTATCCTCTATCCTATCCTATCCTCTATCCTATCCTATCCATTATCCTATCCTATCCTCTATCCTATCGTATACTCTATCCTATCCTCCATCCTATCCTATCCTCTATCCTATCCTATCCTCTATCCTATCCTTTCCTCTATTCTATCCTATCCTCCATCGTCTCCTGTCCTCTATCCTATCCAATCCCCTATCCTATCCTCTATCGTCTCCTATCCTCTATCCTATCCAATCCCCTATTGGATCCTCTATCCTATCCTATCCTCAATCCTATCCTATCCTCAATCCTATCCTATCCTCTATCCTATCCTATCCTCTATGGTATCCCATCCTCTATCCTATACTATGCTCTATCCTATCCTATCCTCTATCCTATCCTATCCTCTATCCTATCCTATGCTCTATCCTATCCTTTCCTCTATACTATCCTATCCTCTATTCTATTCTATCCTCTATCGTCTCCTATCCTCTATCCTATCCTATCCCCTATCCTATCCTATCCTCTATCCTATCCTCTATCCTATCCTATCCTCTATCCTATCCTATCCTCTCTCCTTTCCTATCCTCTATCCTATCGTATCCTCTATCCTATCCGATTCTCTATCCTATCCTATCCTCTATCCTATCCTATCGCCTATCCTATCCTATCCTCTATCCTATCCTATCCTCAATCCTACCCTATCCTCTATCCTATCCTATCCTCTATCCTATTCTATACTCTATCCTGTCCTATCCTATCCAATCCCCTATCCTATCCTATACTCTATCCTATCCTATCCTCTATACTATCCTATCCTCTATCCTATCCTATACTCTATCCTATCCTATCCAATCCCCTATCCTATCCTCTATTCGATCCTATCCTCTATCCTATCGTATCCTCTATCCTATCCAATGCTCTATCCTATCCTCTATCCTATCCTATCCTCTATCCTATCCTATCCTCTCTCCTATCCTATCCTCTATCCTATCGTATCCTCTATCCTATCCGATCCTCTATCGTATCCTATCCTCTATCCTATCCTATATTCTATCCTATCCTATCCGCTATCCTATCCTCTCTCCTCAATCCTATAACATCCTCTATCCTATCCCTTCCACTATCCTATCCTATCCTCTATCCTATCCTATCCTCTATCCTATCCTATCCTGTCCTCAATCCTATCCTATCCTCTATCGTATCCTATCCTCTATCCTATCCAATCCTATATCCTATACTCTATCCTATCCTATCCTCTATCCTATCCTATCCTCAATCCTATCCTATCCTCTTTCCTATCCTATCCTCTATCCTATCCTCTATTCTATCCTATCCTCCATCGTCTCCTGTCCTCTATCCTATCCTATCCCCTATCATATCCTCTATCCTATCCAATCCTCAATCCTATCCTATCCTCTTTCCTATCCTATCCTCTATCCTATCCTCTATTCTATCCTATCCTCCATCGTCTCCTGTCCTCTATCCTATCCTATCCCCTATCATATCCTCTATCCTATCCAATCCCCTATCGGATCCTCTATCCTATACTATCCTCAATCATATCCTATCCTCAATCCTATCCTATCCTCTATCCTATCCTATCCTCTATCCTATCCCATCCTCTATCCTATCCTCTATTCTATCCTATCCTCCATCGTCTCCTGTCCTCTATCCTATCCTATCCCCTACCATATCCTCTATCCTATCCAATCCCCTATCGGATCCTCTATCCTATACTATCCTCAATCATATCCTATCCTCAATCCTATCCTATCCTCTATCCTATCCTATCCTCTATCCTATCCCATCCTCTATCCTATCCTATCCCCTATCCTATCCGGTCCTCTATCCTATCCTATCCTCGATCCTATCCTTTCCTCTATCCCATCCTATCCTCTATTCTATCCTATCCTCCATCGTCTCCTGTCCTCTATCCTATCCAATCCCCTATCCTATCCTCTATCGTCTCCTATCCTCTATCCTATCCAATCCCCTATCGGATCCTCCATCCTATCCTATCCTCTATCCTACCCTATCCTCAATCCTATCCTATCCTCTATCCTATCCTATCCTCTATCCTATCCTCTATCCTATACTATCCTCTATCCTATCCTATCCTCTATCCTATCCTTTCCTCTATCCTATCCTATCCTCTATTCTATCCTATCCTCCATCGTCTCCTGTCCTCTATCCTATCCAATCTCCTATCCTATCCTCTATCCTATCCAATGCCCTATCGGATCCTCTATCCTATCCTATCCTCTATCCTCTATCCTATCCTCAATCCTATCCTATCCTCTATCCTATCCTATCCTCTATTATATCCTATCCTCTATCCTATCCTATCCTCAATCCTATCCTATCCTCTATCCTATCCTATCCTCTATCCTATTCTATACTCTATCCTATCCTATCCTATCCAATCCCCTATCCCATCCTATACTCTATCCTATCCTATCCGCTATCCTATCCTCTCTCCTCAATCCTATAACATCCCCTATCCTATCCTATACTCTATCCTATCCCATCCACTATCCTATCCTATCCTCTATCCTATCCTATCCTCTATCCTATCCTATCCCCTATCGTATCCTATCCTCTACCCTATCCTATCCTCTATCCTATCCTTTCCTCTATCCCATCCTATCCTCTTTTCTATCCTATCCTCCATCGTCTCCTGTCCTCTATCCTATCCAATCCCCTATCCTATCCTCTATCGTCTCCTATCCTCTATCCTATCCAATCCCCTATCGGATCCTCCATCCTATCCTATCCTCAATCCTATCCTATCCTCTATGCTATCCTATCCTCTATTATATCCTATCCTCTATCCTATCCAATCCTATATCCTATACTCTATCCTATCCTATCCTCTATCCTATCCTATCCTCAATCCTATCCTATCCTCTTTCCTATCCTATCCTCTATCCTATCCTCTATTCTATCCTATCCTCCATCGTCTCCTGTCCTCTATCCTATCCTATCCCCTATCATATCCTCTATCCTATCCAATCCCCTATCGGATCCTCTATCCTATACTATCCTCAATCATATCCTATCCTCTATCCTATCCCATCCTCTATCCTATCCTATCCCCTATCCTATCCGGTCCTCTATCCTATCCTATCCTCGATCCTATCCTTTCCTCTATCCCATCCTATCCTCTATTCTATCCTATCCTCCATCGTCTCCTGTCCTCTATCCTATCCAATCCCCTATCCTATCCTCTATCCTATCCAATCCCCTATCCTATCCTCTATCGTCTCCTATCCTCTATCCTATCCAATCCCCTATCGGATCCTCCATCCTATCCTATCCTCTATCCTATCCTATCCTCTATCCTATCCTATCCTCTATCCTATCCTATCCTCAATCCTATCCTATCCTCAATCCTATCCTATCCTCTATCCTATCCTATCCTCTATCCTATCCTCTATCCTATACTATCCTCTATCCTATCCTATCCTCTATACTATCCTTTCCTCTATCCTATCCTATCCTCTATTCTATCCTATCCTCCATCGTCTCCTGTCCTCTATCCTATCCAATCTCCTATCCTATCCTCTATCCTATCCAATGCCCTATCGGATCCTCTATCCTATCCTATCCTCTATCCTCTATCCTATCCTCAATCCTATCCTATCCTCAATCCTATCCTATCCTCTATCCTATCCTATCCTCTATCCTATTCTATACTCTATCCTATCCTATCCTATCCAATCCCCTATCCTATCCTATACTCTATCCTATCCTATCCTCTCTCCTCAATCCTATAACATCCTCTATCCTATCCTATACTCTATCCTATCCCATCCACTATCCTATCCTATCCTCTATCCTATCCTATCCTCTATCCTATCCTATCCCCTATCGTATCCTATCCTCTACCCTATCCTATCCTCTATCCTATCCTTTCCTCTATCCCATCCTATCCTCTTTTCTATCCTATCCTCCATCGTCTCCAGTCATCTATCCTATCCAATCCCCTATCCTATCCTCTATCGTCTCCTATCCTCTATCCTATCCAATCCCCTATCGGATCCTCCATCCTATCCTATCCTCTATCCTACCCTATCCTCAATCCTATCCTATCCTCTATCCTATCCTATCCTCTATCCTATCCTATCCTCTATCCTATCCTATCCTCTATTATATCCTATCCTCTATCCTATCCAATCCTATATCCTATACTCTATCCTATCCTATCCTCTATCCTATCCTATCCTCAATCCTATCCTATCCTCTTTCCTATCCTATCCTCTATCCTATCCTCTATTCTATCCTATCCTCCATCGTCTCCTGTCCTCTATCCTATCCTATCCCCTATCATATCCTCTATCCTATCCAATCCCCTATCGGATCCTCTATCCTATACTATCCTCAATCATATCCTATCCTCAATCCTATCCTATCCTCTATCCTATCCTATCCTCTATCCTATCCCATCCTCTATCCTATCCTCTATTCTATCCTATCCTCCATCGTCTCCTGTCCTCTATCCTATCCTATCCCCTATCATATCCTCTATCCTATCCAATCCCCTATCGGATCCTCTATCCTATACTATCCTCAATCATATCCTATCCTCAATCCTATCCTATCCTCTATCCTATCCCATCCTCTATCCTATCCTATCCCCTATCCTATCCGGTCCTCTATCCTATCCTATCCTCGATCCTATCCTTTCCTCTATCCCATCCTATCCTCTATTCTATCCTATCCTCCATCGTCTCCTGTCCTCTATCCTATCCAATCCCCTATCCTATCCTCTATCGTCTCCTATCCTCTATCCTATCCAATCCCCTATCGGATCCTCCATCCTATCCTATCCTCTATCCTACCCTATCCTCAATCCTATCCTATCCTCTATCCTATCCTATCCTCTATCCTATCCTATCCTCTATCCTATCCTATCCTCAATCCTATCCTATCCTCAATCCTATCCTATCCTCTATCCTATCCTATCCTCTATCCTATCCTCTATCCTATACTATCCTCTATCCTATCCTATCCTCTATACTATCCTTTCCTCTATCCTATCCTATCCTCTATTCTATCCTATCCTCCATCGTCTCCTGTCCTCTATCCTATCCAATCTCCTATCCTATCCTCTATCCTATCCAATGCCCTATCGGATCCTCTATCCTATCCTATCCTCTATCCTCTATCCTATCCTCAATCCTATCCTATCCTCTATCCTATCCTATCCTCTATTATATCCTATCCTCTATCCTATCCTATCCTCAATCCTATCCTATCCTCAATCCTATCCTATCCTCTATCCTATCCTATCCTCTATCCTATTCTATACTCTATCCTATCCTATCCTATCCAATCCCCTATCCTATCCTATACTCTATCCTATCCTATCCTCTCTCCTCAATCCTATAACATCCTCTATCCTATCCTATACTCAATCCTATCCCATCCACTATCCTATCCTATCCTCTATCCTATCCTATCCTCTATCCTATCCTATCCCCTATCGTATCCTATCCTCTACCCTATCCTATCCTCTATCCTATCCTTTCCTCTATCCCATCCTATCCTCTTTTCTATCCTATCCTCCATCGTCTCCAGTCATCTATCCTATCCAATCCCCTATCCTATCCTCTATCGTCTCCTATCCTCTATCCTATCCAATCCCCTATCGGATCCTCCATCCTATCCTATCCTCTATCCTACCCTATCCTCAATCCTATCCTATCCTCTATCCTATCCTATCCTCTATCCTATCCTATCCTCTATCCTATCCTATCCTCAATCCTATCCTATCCTCAATCCTATCCTATCCTCTATCCTATCCTATCCTCTATCCTATCCTCTATCCTATCCTCTATCCTATCCTATCCTCTATGCTATTCCATCCTCTATCCTATCCTATGCTCTACCCTCAATCCTATTCTCTATCCTATCCTATCCTCTATCCTATCCTCTATTCGATCCTATCCTCTATCCTATCCTATCCTCTATAATATCGCATCCTCTATCCTATCCTGTCCTCGATCATATAATATCATCCATCCGATCCTATTCTCTATCCTACCCTATCCTATCCTCTATCGTATCCTATCCTCTATCCTATCCAATCCTATATCCTATACTCTATCCTATCCTATCCTCTATCCTATCCTCTCTCCTCAATCCTATAATATCCTCTATCCTATCCTATACTCTATCATATCCCATCCACTATCCTATCCTATCCTCTATCCTATCCTATCCTCTATCCTATCCTATCCATTATCCTATCCTATCCTCTATCCTATCGTATACTCTATCCTATCCTCCATCCTATCCTATCCTCTATCCTATCCTATCCTCTATCCTATCCTTTCCTCTATTCTATCCTATCCTCCATCGTCTCCTGTCCTCTATCCTATCCAATCCCCTATCCTATCCTCTATCGTCTCCTATCCTCTATCCTATCCAATCCCCTATTGGATCCTCTATCCTATCCTATCCTCAATCCTATCCTATCCTCAATCCTATCCTATCCTCTATCCTATCCTATCCTCTATGGTATCCCATCCTCTATCCTATACTATGCTCTATCCTATCCTATCCTCTATCCTATCCTATCCTCTATCCTATCCTATGCTCTATCCTATCCTTTCCTCTATACTATCCTATCCTCTATTCTATTCTATCCTCTATCGTCTCCTATCCTCTATCCTATCCAATCCCCTATCGGATCCTCTATCCTATCCTATCCTCTATCCTATCCTATCCTCAATCCTATCGTATCCTCTCTCCTATCCTATTCTCTATCCTATCCTCTATCCTATCCTATCCTATACTGTATCCTATCCTATCCTCTATCCTATCCTATCCTCTATCCTATGCTATCCTCAATCCTATCCTATCATCTATCCTATCCTATCCTCTATGCTATCCCATCCTCTATCCTATCCTATGCTCTACCCTCAATCCTATTCTCTATCCTATCCTATCCTCTGTCCTATCCTATACTCTATCCTATCCTATCCTCTATACTATCCTATCCTCAATCCTATTCTCTATCCTATCCTATCCTCTATCCTATCCTATACTCTATCCTATCCTATCCTCTATACTATCCTATCCTCTATCCTATCCTATACTCTATCCTATCCTATCCTATCCAATCCCCTATCCTATTCTCAATCCTACCCTATCTTCTATCCTATCCTATCCTCAATGCTATCCCATCCTGTATCCTATCCTATGCTCTATCCTCAATCCTATTCCCTATCGTACCCTATCCTCTATCCTATCCTACCCTCTATCCTATCCTCTATCCTATACTATCCTCTATCCTATCCTATCCTCTATCCTATCCTTTCCTCTATCCTATCCTATCCTCTATTCTATCCTATCCTCCATCGTCTCCTGTCCTCTATCCTATCCAATCTCCTATCCTATCCTCTATCCTATCCAATGCCCTATCGGATCCTCTATCCTATCCTATCCTCTATCCTCTATCCTATCCTCAATCCTATCCTATCCTCTATCCTATCCTATCCTCTATTATATCCTATCCTCTATCCTATCCTATCCTCAATCCTATCCTATCCTCTATCCTATCCTATCCTCTATCCTATTCTATACTCTATCCTATCCTATCCTATCCAATCCCCTATCCCATCCTATACTCTATCCTATCCTATCCGCTATCCTATCCTCTCTCCTCAATCCTATAACATCCTCTATCCTATCCTATACTCTATCCTATCCCATCCACTATCCTATCCTATCCTCTATCCTATCCTATCCTCTATCCTATCCTATCCTCTATCGTCTCCTATCCTCTATCCTATCCAATCCCCTATCGGATCCTCCATCCTATCCTATCCTCAATCCTATCCTATCCTCTATCCTATCCTATCCTCTATTATATCCTATCCTCTATCCTATCCTATCCTCTATCCTATCCTATCCTCAATCCTATCCTATCCTCAATCCTATCCTATCCTCTATCCTATCCTATCCTCTATCCTATCCTCAATCCTTATCTATCCTCAATCCTATCCTATCCTCTATCCTATCCTATCCTCTATGGTATCCCATCCTCTATCCTATACTATGCTCTATCCTATCCTATCCTCTATCCTATCCTATCCTCTATCCTATCCTCAATCCTATCCTATCCTCTGTCCTATCCTATGCACTATCCTATCCTTTCCTCTATACTATCCTATCCTTTATTATATCCTATCCTCTGTCGTCTCCTATCCTCTATCCTATCCAATCCCCTATCGGATCCTCTATCCTATCCTATCCTATCCTCAATCCTATCCTATCCTCTCTCCTATCCTATCCTCTCTCCTATCCTATCCTCTATCCTATCCTCTATCCTATCCTATCCTCTATCCTATCCTATACTGTATCCTATCCTATCCTCTATCCTATCCTATCCTCTATCCTATGCTATCCTCAATCCTATCCTATCCTCTATCCTATCCTATCCTCTATGCTATTCCATCCTCTATCCTATCCTATGCTCTACCCTCAATCCTATTCTCTATCCTATCCTATCCTCTATCCTATCCTATCCTCAATCCTATCCTATCCTCTATCCTATCCTATCCTCTATCCTATTCTATACTATATCCTATCCTATCCTATCCAATCCCCTATCCTATCCTCTATTCGATCCTATCCTCTATCCTATCCTATCCTCTATAATATCGCATCCTCTATCCTATCCTGTCCTCGATCATATAATATCATCCATCCGATCCTATTCTCTATCCTACCCTATCCTATCCTCTATCGTATCCTATCCTCTATCCTATCCAATCCTATATCCTATACTCTATCCTATCCTATCCTCTATCCTATCCTCTCTCCTCAATCCTATAATATCCTCTATCCTATCCTATACTCTATCATATCCCATCCACTATCCTATCCTATCCTCTATCCTATTCTATCCTCTATCCTATCCTATCCATTATCCTATCCTATCCTCTATCCTATCCTATCCTCTATCCTATCGTATACTCTATCCTATCCTCCATCCTATCCTATCCTCTATCCTATCCTATCCTCTATCCTATCCTTTCCTCTATCCTATCCTATCCTCTATTCTATCCTATCCTCCATCGTCTCCTGTCCTCTATCCTATCCAATCCCCTATCCTATCCTCTATCGTCTCCTATCCTCTATCCTATCCAATCCCCTATCGGATCCTCTATCCTATCCTATCCTCAATCCTATCCTATCCTCAATCCTATCCTATCCTCTATCCTATCCTATCCTCTATGGTATCCCATCCTCTATCCTATACTATGCTCTATCCTATCCTATCCTCTATCCTATCCTATCCTCTATCCTATCCTATCCTCAATCCTATCCTATCCTCTATCCTATCCTATCCTCTATGCTATCCCATCCTCTATCCTATCCTATGCTCTATCCTATCCTTTCCTCTATACTATCCTATCCTCTATTCTATCCTATCCTCTATCGTCTCCTATCCTCTATCCTATCCAATCCCCTATCGGATCCTCTATCCTATCCTATCCTCTATCCTATCCTATCCTCAATCCTATCGTATCCTCTCTCCTATCCTATTCTCTATCCTATCCTCTATCCTATCCTATCCTCTATCCTATCCTATACTGTATCCTATCCTATCCTCTATCCTATCCTATCCTCTATCCTATGCTATCCTCAATCCTATCCTATCATTTATCCTATCCTATCCTCTATGCTATCCCATCCTCTATCCTATCCTATGCTCTATCCTCAATCCTATTCTCTATCCTATCCTATCCTCTTTCCTATCCTATCCTCTATCCTATCCTATCCTCTATCCTATCCTTTCCTCTATCCTATCCTATCCTCTATTCTATCCTATCCTCCATCGTCTCCTGTCCTCTATCCTATCCAATCCCCTATCCTATCCTCTATCGTCTCCTATCCTCTATCCTATCCAATCCCCTATCGGATCCTCTATCCTATCCTATCCTCAATCCTATCATATCCTCAATCCTATCCTATCCTCTATCCTATCCTCTCCTCTATGGTATCCCATCCTCTATCCTATACTATGCTCTATCCTATCCTATCCTCTATCCTATCCTATCCTCTATCCTATCCTATGCTCAATCCTATCCTATCCTCTATCCTATCCTATCCTCTATGCTATCCCATCCTCTATCCTATCCTATCCTCTATCCTATCCTATCCTCTATCCTATCCTATCCTCTATCCTATCCTATCCTCTATCCTATGCTCTATCCTCAATCCTATCCTCTATCCTTTCCTATTCTCTATCCTATCCTATCCTGTCTCCTATCCTATCCTCTATCCTATCCTATCCTCTATCCTATCCTATCCGCTATCCTATCCTCTCTCCTCAATCCTATAACATCCTCTATCCTACCCTATACTCTATCCTATCCCATCCACTATCCTATCCTATGCTCTATCCTCAATCCTATTCTCTATCCTATCCTATCCTCTATCCTATCCTATACTCTATCCTATCCTAGCCTCTATACTATCCTATCCTCTATCCTATCCTATACTCTATCCTATCCTATCCTATCCCATCCACTATCCTATCCTATCCTCTATCCTATCCTATCCTCTATCCTATCCTATCCATTATCCTATCCTATACTCTATCCTATCCTATCCTCTATCCTATCCTATCCTCTATCCTATCCTATCCTCTATCCTATCCTATCCTCAATCCTATCCTCTATCCTTTCCTATTCTCTATCCTATCCTATCCTGTCTCCTATCCTATCCTCTATCCTATCCTTTCCTCTATCCTATCCTATCCTCTATTCTATCCTATCCTCCATCGTCTCCTGTCCTCTATCCTATCCAATCCCCTATCCTATCCTCCATCGTCTCCTATCCTCTATCCTATCCAATCCCCTATCGGATCCTCAATCCTATCCTATCCTCTATCCTATCCTCTCCTCTATGGTATCCCATCCTCTATCCTATACTATGTTCTATCCTATCCTATCCTCTATCCTATCCTATCCTCTATCCTATCCTATGCTCAATCCTATCCTATCCTCTATCCTATCCTATCCTCTATGCTATCCCATCCTCTATCCTATCCTATCCTCTATCCTATCCTATCCTCTATCCTATCCTATCCTCTATCCTATCCTATCCTCTATCCTATCCTATCCTCTATCCTATCCTATCCTCTATCCTATCCTATCCTCTATCCTATGCTCTATCCTCAATCCTATCCTCTATCCTTTCCTATTCTCTATCCTATCCTATCCTCTCTCCTATCCTATCCTCTATCCTATCCTATCCTCTATCCTATCCTATCCGCTATCCTATCCTCTCTCCTCAATCCTATAACATCCTCTATCCTACCCTATACTCTATCCTATCCCATCCACTATCCTATCCTATCCTCTATCCTATCCTATCCTCTATCCTATCCCCTATCCTATCCTGTCCTCTATCCTATCCTATGCTCGATCCTATCCTTTCCTCTATCCCATCCTATCCTCTATTCTATCCTATCCTCCATCGTCTCCTGTCCTCTATCCTATCCATTCCCCTATCCTATCCTTTATCGTCTCCTATCCTCTATCCTATCCAATCCCCTATCGGATCCTCCATCCTATCCTATCCTCTATCCTATCCTATCCTCTATCCTATCCTATCCTCAATCCTATCCTATCCTCAATCCTATCCTATCCTCTATCCTATCCTATCCTCTATCCTATCCTCTATCCTATGCTATCCTCTATCCTATCCTATCCTCTATCCTATCCTTTCTTCTATCCTATCCTATACTCTATTCTATCCTATCCTCCATCGTCTCCTGTCCTCTATCCTATCCAATCTCCTATCCTATCCTCTATCCTATCCAATGCCCTATCGGATCCTCTATCCTATCCTATCCTCTATCCTCTATCCTATCCTCAATCCTATCCTATCCTCTATCCTATCCTATCCTCTATTATATCCTATCCTCTATCCTATCCTATCCTCAATCCTATCCTATCCTCTATCCTATCCTATCCTCTATCCTATCCTATACTCTATCCTATCCTATCCTCTATACTATCCTATCCTCTATCCTATCCTATACTCTATCCTATCCTATCCTATCCAATCCCCTATCCTATTCTCAATCCTATCCTATCTTCTATCCTATCCTATCCTCTATGCTATCCCATCCTCTATCCTATCCTATGCTCTATCCTCAATCCTATTCCCTATCCTACCCTATCCTCTATCCTATCCTATACTCTATCCTATACTATCCTCTATCCTATCCTATACTCTATCCTATCCTATCCTATCCAATCCCCTATCCTATCCTCTATTCGATCCTATCCTCTATCCTATCGTATCCTCTATACTATCGTATCCTCTATCCTATCGTGTCCTCGATCCTATAATATCATTCATCCTATCCTATTCTCTATCCTACCCTATCCTATCCTCTATCGTATCCTATCCTCTATCCTATCCTATCCTCTATCGTATCCTATCCGCTATCGTCTCCTGTCCTCTATCCTGTCCAATCCCCTATCCTATTCTCTATCGTCAACTATCCTATATCCTATCCAATCCCCTATCCGATCCTCTATATTATCCTCTTTACTATCCTGTTCTCTATCCCATCCTATCCTCTATACTATCCTATCCTCTATCCTATCCTATACTCTATCCTATCCTATCCAATCCAATCCCCTATCCTATCCTCTATTCGATCCTATCGTATCCTCTATACTATCGTATCCTCTATCCTATCGTGTCCTCGATCCTATAATATCATACATCCTATCCTATTCTCTATCCTACCCTATCCTATCCTCTATCATATCCTATCCTCTATCCTATCCGATCCTCTATCGTATCCTATCCGCTATCGTCTCATGTCCTCTATCCTATCCAATCCCCTATCCTATTCTCTATCGTCAAATATCCTATATCATATCCAATACCCTATCCGATCCTCTATCCTATCCTCTTTACTATCCTGTTCTCTATCCTATCCTATCCTCTATCCTATCCTGTCCTCGAGCATATAATATCATCCATCCTATCCTATTCTCTATCCTACCCTATCCTATCCTCTATCGTATCCTATCCTCTATCCTATCCAATCCTATATCCTATACTCTATCCTATCCTATCCTCAATCCTATCCTATCCTCTCTTCTATCCTATCCTCTATCCTATCCTATCCTCTATCCTATCCTATACTCTATCCTATCCTATCCTCAATCCTATTATATCCTCTATCCTATCCCATCCTCTATCCTATCCTATGCTCTATCCTCAATCCTATTCTCTATCCTATCCTATCCTCTATCCTATCCTATACTCTATCCTATCCTATTCTCTATCCTATCCCGTCCGCTATCCTATCCTCGATCCTCAATCCTATAACATCCTCTATCCTATCCTATACTCTATCCTATCCCATCCACTATCCTATCCTATCCTCTATCCTATCCTATCCTCTATCCTATCCTATCCCCTATCCTATCCTATCCTATCATCTTTCCTTTCCTATCCTCTATCCTATCCTATCCTCTATCCTATCCAATGCTCTATCCTATCCTCTATCCTATCCTATACTCTATCCTATCCCATCCACTATCCTATCCTATCCTCTATCCTATCCTATCCTCTATCCTATCCTATCCATTATCCTATCCTATACTCTATCCTATCGTATACTCTATCCTATCCTCTTTCCTATCCTATCCTCTATCCTATCCTATCCTCTATCCTATCCTTTCTTCTATCCTATCCTATCCTCTATTCTATCCTATCCTCCATCGTCTCCTGTCCTCTATCCTATCCAATCCCCTATCCTATCCTCTATCGTCTCCTATCCTCTATCCTATCCAATCCCCTATCGGATCCTCTATCCTATCCTATCCTCAATCCTATCATATCCTCAATCCTATCCTATCTTCTATCCTATCCTCTCCTCTATGGTATCCCATCCTCTATCCTATACTATGCTCTATCCTATCCTATCCTCTATCCTATCCTATCCTCTATCCTATCCTATGCTCAATCCTATCCTATCCTCTATCCTATCCTATCCTCTATGCTATCCCATCCTCTATCCTATCCTATCCTCTATCATATCCTATCCTCTATCCTATCCTATCCTCTATCCTATCCTATCCTCTATCCTATCCTATCCTCTATCCTATCCTATCCTCTATCCTATGCTCTATCCTCAATCCTATCATCTATCCTTTCCTATTCTCTATCCTATCCTATCCTCTCTCCTACCCTATCCTCTATCCTATCCTATCCTCTATCCTATCCTATCCGCTATCCTATCCTCTCTCCTCAATCCTATAACATCCTCTATCCTACCCTATACTCTATCCTATCCCATCCACTATCCTATCCTATGCTCTATCCTCAATCCTATTCTCTATCCTATCCTATCCTCTATCCTATCCTATACTCTATCCTATCCTATCCTCTATACTATCCTATCCTCTATCCTATCGTATCCTCTATCCTATCCGATCCTCTATCGTATCCTATCCTCTATCCTATCCTATTCTCTATCCTATCCCGTCCGCTATCCTATCCTCGATCCTCAATCCTATAACATCCTCTATCCTATCCTATACTCTATCCTATCCCACCCACTATCCTATCCTATCCTCTATCCTATCCTATCCTCTATCCTATCCTATCCCCTATCCTATCCTATCCTCTATTCTATCCTATCCTATCATCTTTCCTATCCTATCCTCTATCCTATCCTATCCTCTATCCCATCCAATGCTCAATCCTATCCTATCCTCTATCCTATCCTATCCTCTATGCTATCCCATCAACTATCCTATCCTATCCTCTATCATATCCTATCCTCTATCCTATCCTATCCTCTATCCTATCCTATCCTCTATCCTATCCTATCCTCTATCCTATCCTATCCTCTATCCTATGCTCTATCCTCAATCCTATCCTCTATCCTTTCCTATTCTCTATCCTATCCTCTCCTCTATGGTATCCCATCCTCTATCCTATACTATGCTCTATCCTATCCTATCCTCTATCCTATCCTATCCTCTATCCTATCCTATGCTCAATCCTATCCTATCCTCTATCCTATCCTATCCTCTATGCTATCCCATCCTCTATCCTATCCTATCCTCTATCATATCCTATCCTCTATCCTATCCTATCCTCTATCCTATCCTATCCTCTATCCTATCCTATCCTCTATCCTATCCTATCCTCTATCCTATCCTATCCTCTATCCTATGCTCTATCCTCAATCCTATCCTCTATCCTTTCCTATTCTCTATCCTATCCTATCCTCTCTCCTATCCTATCCTCTATCCTATCCTATCCTCTATCCTATCCTATCCGCTATCCTATCCTCTCTCCTCAATCCTATAACATCCTCTATCCTACCCTATACTCTATCCTATCCCATCCACTATCCTATCCTATGCTCTATCCTCAATCCTATTCTCTATCCTATCCTATCCTCTATCCTATCCTATACTCTATCCTATCCTATCCTCTATACTATCCTATCCTCTATCCTATCCTATACTCTATCCTATCCTATCCTATCCAATCCTCTATTCTATCCTCTATTCGATCCTATTCTGTATCCTATCGTATCCTCTATCGTATCCTATCCCCTATCCTATCCAATGCTCTATCCTATCCTCTATCCTATCCTATCCTCTATCCTATCCTATCCTCTCTCCTATCCTATCCTCTATCCTATCGTATCCTCTAATCTATCCGATCCTCTATCGTATCCTATCCTCTATCCTATCCTATTCTCTATCCTATCCCGTCCGCTATCCTATCCTCGATCCTCAATCCTATAACATCTTCTATCCTATCCTATACTCTATCCTATCCCATCCACTATCCTATCATATCCTCTATCCTATCCTATCCTCTATCCTATCCTATCCCCTATCCTATCCTATCCTCTATTCTATCCTATCCTATCATCTTTCCTATCCTATCCTCTATCCTATCCTATCCTCTATCCTATCCAATGCTCTATCCTATCCTCTATCCTATCCTCTCTCCTCAATCCTACAATATCCTCTATCCTATCCTATACTCTATCCTATCCCATCCACTATCCTATCCTATCCTCTATCCTATCCTATCCTCTATCCTATCCTATCCATTATCCTATCCTATACTCTATCCTATCGTATACTCTATCCTATCCTCTTTCCTATCCTATCCTCTATCCTATCCTATCCTCTATCCTATCCTTTCCTCTATCCTATCCTATCCTCTATTCTATCCTATCCTCCATCGTCTCCTGTCCTCTATCCTATCCAATCCCCTATCCTATCCTCTATCGTCTCGTATCCTCTATCCTATCCAATCCCCTATCGGATCCTCTATCCTATCCTATCCTCAATCCTATCATATCCTCAATCCTATCCTATCTTCTATCCTATCCTCTCCTCTATGGTATCCCATCCTCTATCCTATACTATGCTCTATCCTATCCTATCCTCTATCCTATCCTATCCTCTATCCTATCCTATGCTCAATCCTATCCTATCCTCTATCCTATCCTATCCTCTATGCTATCCCATCCTCTATCCTATCCTATCCTCTATCATATCCTATCCTCTATCCTATCCTATCCTCTATCCTATCCTATCCTCTATCCTATCCTATCCTCTATCCTATCCTATCCTCTATCCTATGCTCTATCCTCAATCCTATCCTCTATCCTTTCCTATTCTCTATCCTATCCTATCCTCTCTCCTATCCTATCCTCTATCCTATCCTATCCTCTATCCTATCCTATCCGCTATCCTATCCTCTCTCCTCAATCCTATAACATCCTCTATCCTACCCTATACTCTATCCTATCCCATCCACTATCCTATCCTATGCTCTATCCTCAATCCTATTCTCTATCCTATCCTATCTTCTATCCTATCCTATACTCTATCCTATCCCATCCACTATCCTATCATATCCTCTATCCTATCCTATCCTCTATCCTATCCTATCCCCTATCCTATCCTATCCTCTATTCTATCCTATCCTATCATCTTTCCTATCCTATCCTCTATCCTATCCTATCCTCTATCCTATCCAATGCTCTATCCTATCCTCTATCCTATCCTCTCTCCTCAATCCTACAATATCCTCTATCCTATCCTATACTCTATCCTATCCCATCCACTATCCTATCCTATCCTCTATCCTATCCTATCCTCTATCCTATCCTATCCATTATCCTATCCTATACTCTATCCTATCGTATACTCTATCCTATCCTCTTTCCTATCCTATCCTCTATCCTATCCTATCCTCTATCCTATCCTTTCCTCTATCCTATCCTATCCTCTATTCTATCCTATCCTCCATCGTCTCCTGTCCTCTATCCTATCCAATCCCCTATCCTATCCTCTATCGTCTCGTATCCTCTATCCTATCCAATCCCCTATCGGATCCTCTATCCTATCCTATCCTCAATCCTATCATATCCTCAATCCTATCCTATCTTCTATCCTATCCTCTCCTCTATGGTATCCCATCCTCTATCCTATACTATGCTCTATCCTATCCTATCCTCTATCCTATCCTATCCTCTATCCTATCCTATGCTCAATCCTATCCTATCCTCTATCCTATCCTATCCTCTATGCTATCCCATCCTCTATCCTATCCTATCCTCTATCATATCCTATCCTCTATCCTATCCTATCCTCTATCCTATCCTATCCTCTATCCCATCCTATCCTCTATCCTATCCTATCCTCTATCCTATGCTCTATCCTCAATCCTATCCTCTATCCTTTCCTATTCTCTATCCTATCCTATCCTCTCTCCTATCCTATCCTCTATCCTATCCTATCCTCTATCCTATCCTATCCGCTATCCTATCCTCTCTCCTCAATCCTATAACATCCTCTATCCTACCCTATACTCTATCCTATCCCATCCACTATCCTATCCTATGCTCTATCCTCAATCCTATTCTCTATCCTATCCTATCCTCTATCCTATCCTATACTCTATCCTATCCTATCCTCTATACTATCCTATCCTCTATCCTATCCTATACTCTATCCTATCCTATCCTATCCAATCCCCTATTCTATCCTCTATTCGATCCTATCCTGTATCCTATCGTATCCTCTATCGTATCCTATCCCCTATCCTATCCAATGCTCTATCCTATCCTCTATCCTATCCTATCCTCTATCCTATCCTATCCTCTCTCCTATCCTATCCTCTATCCTATCGTATCCTCTATCCTATCCGATCCTCTATCGTATCCTATCCTCTATCCTATCCTATTCTCTATCCTATCCCGTCCGCTATCCTATCCTCGATCCTCAATCCTATAACATCCTCTATCCTATCCTATACTCTATCCTATCCCACCCACTATCCTATCCTATCCTCTATCCTATCCTATCCTCTATCCTATCCTATCCCCTATCCTATCCTATCCTCTATTCTATCCTATCCTATCATCTTTCCTATCCTATCCTCTATCCTATCCTATCCTCTATCCCATCCAATGCTCAATCCTATCCTATCCTCTATCCTATCCTATCCTCTATGCTATCCCATCAACTATCCTATCCTATCCTCTATCATATCCTATCCTCTATCCTATCCTATCCTCGATCCTATCCTATCCTCTATCCTATCCTATCCTCTATCCTATCCTATCCTCTATCCTATGCTCTATCCTCAATCCTATCCTCTATCCTTTCCTATTCTCTATCCTATCCTCTCCTCTATGGTATCCCATCCTCTATCCTATACTATGCTCTATCCTATCCTATCCTCTATCCTATCCTATCCTCTATCCTATCCTATGCTCAATCCTATCCTATCCTCTATCCTATCCTATCCTCTATGCTATCCCATCCTCTATCCTATCCTATCCTCTATCATATCCTATCCTCTATCCTGTCCTATCCGCTATCCTATCCTCTCTCCTCAATCCTATACCATCCTCTATCCTACCCTATACTCTATCCTATCCCATCCACTATCCTATCCTATGCTCTATCCTCAATCCTATTCTCTATCCTATCCTATCCTCTATCCTATCCTATACTCTATCCTATCCTATCCTCTATACTATCCTATCCTATATCCTATCCTATACTCTATCCAATCCTATCCTATCCAATCCTCTATTCTATCCTCTATTCGATCCTATCCTGTATCCTATCGTATCCTCTATCGTATTCTATCCCCTATCCTATCCAATGCTCTATCCTATCCTCTATCCTATCCTATCCTCTATCCTATCCTATCCTCTCTCCTATCCTATCCTCTATCCTATCGTATCCTCTATCCTATCCTCTATCCTATCGTATCCTCTATCCTATCCGATCCTCTATCGTATCCTATCCTCTATCCTATCCTATTCTCTATCCTATCCCGTCCGCTATCCTATCCTCGAACCTCAATCCTATAACATCCTCTATCCTATCCTATACTCTATCCTATCCCATCCACTATCCTATCCTATCCTCTATCCTATCCTATCCTCTATCCTATCCTATCCCCTATCCTATCCTATCCTCTATTCTATCCTATCCTATCATCTTTCCTATCCTATCCTCTATCCTATCCTATCCTCTATCCTATCCAATGCTCTATCCTATCCTCTATCCTATCCTCTCTCCTCAATCCTACAATATCCTCTATCCTATCCTATACTCTATCCTATCCCATCCACTATCCTATCCTATCCTCTATCCTATCCTATCCTCTATCCTATCCTATCCATTATCCTATCCTATACTCTATCCTATCCTCTTTCCTATCCTATCCTCTATCCTATCCTATCCTCTATCCTATCCTTTCCTCTATCCTATCCTATCCTCTATTCTATCCTATCCTCCATCGTCTCCTGTCCTCTATCCTATCCTATCCCCTATCCTATCCTCTATCGTCTCCTAATCCTCTATCCTATCCAATCCCCTATCGGATCCTCTATCCTATCCTATCCTCAATCCTATCATATCCTCAATCCTATCCTATCCTCTATCCTATCCTCTCCTCTATGGTATCCCATCCTCTATCCTATACTATGCTCTATCCTATCCTATCCTCTATCCTATCCTATCCTCTATCCTATCCTGTCCTCGAGCATATAATATCATCCATCCTATCCTATTCTCTATCCTACCCTATCCTATCCTCTATCGTATCCTATCCTCTATCCTATCCAATCCTATATCCTATACTCTATCCTATCCTATCCTCAATCCTATCCTATCCTCTCTTCTATCCTATCCTCTATCCTATCCTATCCTCTATCCTATCCTATACTCTATCCTATCCTATCCTCAATCCTATTATATCCTCTATCCTATCCCATCCTCTATCCTATCCTATGCTCTATCCTCAATCCTATTCTCTATCCTATCCTATCCTCTATCCTATCCTATACTCTATCCTATCCTATTCTCTATCCTATCCCGTCCGCTATCCTATCCTCGATCCTCAATCCTATAACATCCTCTATCCTATCCTATACTCTATCCTATCCCATCCACTATCCTATCCTATCCTCTATCCTATCCTATCCTCTATCCTATCCTATCCCCTATCCTTTCCTATCCTCTATTCTATCCTATCCTATCATCTTTCCTATCCTATCCTCTATCCTATCCTATCCTCTATCCTATCCAATGCTCTATCCTATCCTCTATCCTATCCTATACTCTATCCTATCCCATCCACTATCCTATCCTATCCTCTATCCTATCCTATCCTCTATCCTATCCTATCCATTATCCTATCCTATACTCTATCCTATCGTATACTCTATCCTATCCTCTTTCCTATCCTATCCTCTATCCTATCCTATCCTCTATCCTATCCTTTCCTCTATCCTATCCTATCCTCTATTCTATCCTATCCTCCATCGTCTCCTGTCCTCTATCCTATCCAATCCCCTATCCTATCCTCTATCGTCTCCTATCCTCTATCCTATCCAATCCCCTATCGGATCCTCTATCCTATCCTATCCTCAATCCTATCATATCCTCAATCCTATCCTATCTTCTATCCTATCCTCTCCTCTATGGTATCCCATCCTCTATCCTATACTATGCTCTATCCTATCCTATCCTCTATCCTATCCTATCCTCTATCCTATCCTATGCTCTATCCTATCCTTTCCTCTATACTATCCTATCCTCTATTCTATTCTATCCTCTATCGTCTCCTATCCTCTATCCTATCCAATCCCCTATCGGATCCTCTATCCTATCCTATCCTCTATCCTATCCTATCCTCAATCCTATCGTATCCTCTCTCCTATCCTATTCTCTATCCTATCCTCTATCCTATCCTATCCTCTATCCTATGCTATCCTCAATCCTATCCTATCATCTATCCTATCCTATCCTCTATGCTATCCCATCCTCTATCCTATCCTATGCTCTACCCTCAATCCTATTCTCTATCCTATCCTATCCTCTGTCCTATCCTATACTCTATCCTATCCTATCCTCTATACTATCCTATCCTCAATCCTATTCTCTATCCTATCCTATCCTCTATCCTATCCTATACTCTATCCTATCCTATCCTCTATACTATCCTATCCTCTATCCTATCCTATACTCTATCCTATCCTATCCTATCCAATCCCCTATCCTATTCTCAATCCTACCCTATCTTCTATCCTATCCTATCCTCAATGCTATCCCATCCTGTATCCTATCCTATGCTCTATCCTCAATCCTATTCCCTATCGTACCCTATCCTCTATCCTATCCTATCCTCTATCCTATCCTCTATCCTATACTATCCTCTATCCTATCCTATCCTCTATCCTATCCTTTCCTCTATCCTATCCTATCCTCTATTCTATCCTATCCTCCATCGTCTCCTGTCCTCTATCCTATCCAATCTCCTATCCTATCCTCTATCCTATCCAATGCCCTATCGGATCCTCTATCCTATCCTATCCTCTATCCTCTATCCTATCCTCAATCCTATCCTATCCTCTATCCTATCCTATCCTCTATTATATCCTATCCTCTATCCTATCCTATCCTCAATCCTATCCTATCCTCTATCCTATCCTATCCTCTATCCTATTCTATACTCTATCCTATCCTATCCTATCCAATCCCCTATCCCATCCTATACTCTATCCTATCCTATCCGCTATCCTATCCTCTCTCCTCAATCCTATAACATCCTCTATCCTATCCTATACTCTATCCTATCCCATCCACTATCCTATCCTATCCTCTATCCTATCCTATCCTCTATCCTATCCTATCCCCTATCGTATCCTATCCTCTACCCTATCCTATCCTCTATCCTATCCTTTCCTCTATCCCATCCTATCCTCTTTTCTATCCTATCCTCCATCGTCTCCTGTCCTCTATCCTATCCAATCTCCTATCCTATCCTCTATCCTATCCAATGCCCTATCGGATCCTCTATCCTATCCTATCCTCTATCCTCTATCCTATCCTCAATCCTATCCTATCCTCTATCCTATCCTATCCTCTATTATATCCTATCCTCTATCCTATCCTATCCTCAATCCTATCCTATCCTCTATCCTATCCTATCCTCTATCCTATTCTATACTCTATCCTATCCTATCCTATCCAATCCCCTATCCCATCCTATACTCTATCCTATCCTATCCGCTATCCTATCCTCTCTCCTCAATCCTATAACATCCTCTATCCTATCCTATACTCTATCCTATCCCATCCACTATCCTATCCTATCCTCTATCCTATCCTATCCTCTATCCTATCCTATCCCCTATCGTATCCTATCCTCTACCCTATCCTATCCTCTATCCTATCCTTTCCTCTATCCCATCCTATCCTCTTTTCTATCCTATCCTCCATCGTCTCCTGTCCTCTATCCTATCCAATCCCCTATCCTATCCTCTATCGTCTCCTATCCTCTATCCTATCCAATCCCCTATCGGATCCTCCATCCTATCCTATCCTCAATCCTATCCTATCCTCTATCCTATCCTATCCTCTATTATATCCTATCCTCTATCCTATCCTATCCTCTATCCTATCCTATCCTCAATCCTATCCTATCCTCAATCCTATCCTATCCTCTATCCTATCCTATCCTCTATCCTATCCTCAATCCTTATCTATCCTCAATCCTATCCTATCCTCTATCCTATCCTATCCTCTATGGTATCCCATCCTCTATCCTATACTATGCTCTATCCTATCCTATCCTCTATCCTATCCTATCCTCTATCCTATCCTCAATCCTATCCTATCCTCTGTCCTATCCTATGCTCTATCCTATCCTTTCCTCTATACTATCCTATCCTTTATTATATCCTATCCTCTGTCGTCTCCTATCCTCTATCCTATCCAATCCCCTATCGGATCCTCTATCCTATCCTATCCTATCCTCAATCCTATCCTATCCTCTCTCCTATCCTATCCTCTCTCCTATCCTATCCTCTATCCTATCCTCTATCCTATCCTATCCTCTATCCTATCCTATACTGTATCCTATCCTATCCTCTATCCTATCCTATCCTCTATCCTATGCTATCCTCAATCCTATCATATCCTCTATCCTATCCTATCCTCTATTATATCCTATCCTCTATCCTATCCTATCCTCTATCCTATCCTATCCTCAATCCTATCCTATCCTCAATCCTATCCTATCCTCTATCCTATCCTATCCTCTATCCTATCCTCAATCCTTATCTATCCTCAATCCTATCCTATCCTCTATCCTATCCTATCCTCTATGGTATCCCATCCTCTATCCTATACTATGCTCTATCCTATCCTATCCTCTATCCTATCCTATCCTCTATCCTATCCTCAATCCTATCCTATCCTCTGTCCTATCCTATCCTCTATCCTATCCTATCCCCTATCCTATCCTATCCTCTATTCTATCCTATCCTATCATCTTTCCTATCCTATCCTCTATCCTATCCTATCCTCTATCCTATCCAATGCTCTATCCTATCCTCTATCCTATCCTCTCTCCTCAATCCTACAATATCCTCTATCCTATCCTATACTCTATCCTATCCCATCCACTATCCTATCCTATCCTCTATCCTATCCTATCCTCTATCCTATCCTATCCATTATCCTATCCTATACTCTATCCTATCGTATACTCTATCCTATCCTCTTTCCTATCCTATCCTCTATCCTATCCTATCCTCTATCCTATCCTTTCCTCTATCCTATCCTATCCTCTATTCTATCCTATCCTCCATCGTCTCCTGTCCTCTATCCTATCCAATCCCCTATCCTATCCTCTATCGTCTCAAATCCTCTATCCTATCCAATCCCCTATCGGATCCTCTATCCTATCCTATCCTCAATCCTATCATATCCTCAATCCTATCCTATCGTCTATCCTATCCTCTCCTCTATGGTATCCCATCCTCTATCCTATACTATGCTCTATCCTATCCTATCCTCTATCCTATCCTATCCTCTATCCTATCCTATGCTCAATCCTATCCTATCCTCTATACTATCCTCTCCTCTATGGTATCCCATCCTCTATCCTATACTATGCTCTATCCTATCCTATCCTATATCCTATCCTATACTCTATCCTATCCTATCCTCTATACTATCCTATCCTCTATCCTATCCTATACTCTATCCTATACTATCCTATCCAATCCCCTTTCCTATCCTCTATTCGATCCTATCCTCTATCCTATCGTATCCTCTATCGTATCCTATCCTCTATCCTATCCAATGCTCTATCCTATCCTCTATCCTATCCTTTCCTCTATCCTATCCTATTCTCTATTCTATCCTATCCTCCATCGTCTCCTGTCCTCTATCCTATCCAATCCCCTATCCTATCCTCTATCGTCTCGTATCCTCTATCCTATCCAATCCCCTATCGGATCCTCTATCCTATCCTATCCTCAATCCTATCATATCCTCAATCCTATCCTATCTTCTATCCTATCCTCTCCTCTATGGTATCCCATCCTCTATCCTATACTATGCTCTATCCTATCCTATCCTCTATCCTATCCTATCCTCTATCCTATCCTATGCTCAATCCTATCCTATCCTCTATCCTATCCTATCCTCTATGCTATCCCATCCTCTATCCTATCCTATCCTCTATCATATCCTATCCTCTATCCTATCCTATCCTCTATCCTATCCTATCCTCTATCCTATCCTATCCTCTATCCTATCCTATCCTCTATCCTATGCTCTATCCTCAATCCTATCCTCTATCCTTTCCTATTCTCTATCCTATCCTATCCTCTCTCCTATCCTATCCTCTATCCTATCCTATCCTCTATCCTATCCTATCCGCTATCCTATCCTCTCTCCTCAATCCTATAACATCCTCTATCCTACCCTATACTCTATCCTATCCCATCCACTATCCTATCCTATGCTCTATCCTCAATCCTATTCTCTATCCTATCCTATCCTCTATCCTATCCTATACTCTATCCTATCCTATCCTCTATACTATCCTATCCTCTATCCTATCCTATACTCTATCCTATCCTATCCTATCCAATCCCCTATTCTATCCTCTATTCGATCCTATCCTGTATCCTATCGTATCCTCTATCGTATCCTATCCCCTATCCTATCCAATGCTCTATCCTATCCTCTATCCTATCCTATCCTCTATCCTATCCTATCCTCTCTCCTATCCTATCCTCTATCCTATCGTATCCTCTATCCTATCCGATCCTCTATCGTATCCTATCCTCTATCCTATCCTATTCTCTATCCTATCCCGTCCGCTATCCTATCCTCGATCCTCAATCCTATAACATCCTCTATCCTATCCTATACTCTATCCTATCCCACCCACTATCCTATCCTATCCTCTATCCTATCCTATCCTCTATCCTATCCTATCCCCTATCCTATCCTATCCTCTATTCTATCCTATCCTATCATCTTTCCTATCCTATCCTCTATCCTATCCTATCCTCTATCCCATCCAATGCTCAATCCTATCCTATCCTCTATCCTATCCTATCCTCTATGCTATCCCATCAACTATCCTATCCTATCCTCTATCATATCCTATCCTCTATCCTATCCTATCCTCGATCCTATCCTATCCTCTATCCTATCCTATCCTCTATCCTATCCTATCCTCTATCCTATGCTCTATCCTCAATCCTATCCTCTATCCTTTCCTATTCTCTATCCTATCCTCTCCTGTATGGTATCCCATCCTCTATCCTATACTATGCTCTATCCTATCCTATCCTCTATCCTATCCTATCCTCTATCCTATCCTATGCTCAATCCTATCCTATCCTCTATCCTATCCTATCCTCTATGCTATCCCATCCTCTATCCTATCCTATCCTCTATCATATCCTATCCTCTATCCTGTCCTATCCGCTATCCTATCCTCTCTCCTCAATCCTATACCATCCTCTATCCTACCCTATACTCTATCCTATCCCATCCACTATCCTATCCTATGCTCTATCCTCAATCCTATTCTCTATCCTATCCTATCCTCTATCCTATCCTATACTCTATCCTATCCTATCCTCTATACTATCCTATCCTATATCCTATCCTATACTCTATCCAATCCTATCCTATCCAATCCTCTATTCTATCCTCTATTCGATCCTATCCTGTATCCTATCGTATCCTCTATCGTATCCTATCCCCTATCCTATCCAATGCTCTATCCTATCCTCTATCCTATCCTATCCTCTATCCTATCCTATCCTCTCTCCTATCCTATCCTCTATCCTATCGTATCCTCTATCCTATCCGATCCTCTATCGTATCCTATCCTCTATCCTATCCTATTCTCTATCCTATCCCGTCCGCTATCCTATCCTCGAACCTCAATCCTATAACATCCTCTATCCTATCCTATACTCTATCCTATCCCATCCACTATCCTATCCTATCCTCTATCCTATCCTATCCTCTATCCTATCCTATCCCCTATCCTATCCTATCCTCTATTCTATCCTATCCTATCATCTTTCCTATCCTATCCTCTATCCTATCCTATCCTCTATCCTATCCAATGCTCTATCCTATCCTCTATCCTATCCTCTCTCCTCAATCCTACAATATCCTCTATCCTATCCTATACTCTATCCTATCCCATCCACTATCCTATCCTATCCTCTATCCTATCCTATCCTCTTTCCTATCCTATCCTCTATCCTATCCTATCCTCTATCCTATCCTTTCCTCTATCCTATCCTATCCTCTATTCTATCCTATCCTCCATCGTCTCCTGTCCTCTATCCTATCCAATCCCCTATCCTATCCTCTATCGTCTCCTAATCCTCTATCCTATCCAATCCCCTATCGGATCCTCTATCCTATCCTATCCTCAATCCTATCATATCCTCAATCCTATCCTATCCTCTATCCTATCCTCTCCTCTATGGTATCCCATCCTCTATCCTATACTATGCTCTATCCTATCCTATCCTCTATCCTATCCTATCCTCTATCCTATCCTGTCCTCGAGCATATAATATCATCCATCCTATCCTATTCTCTATCCTACCCTATCCTATCCTCTATCGTATCCTATCCTCTATCCTATCCAATCCTATATCCTATACTCTATCCTATCCTATCCTCAATCCTATCCTATCCTCTCTTCTATCCTATCCTCTATCCTATCCTATCCTCTATCCTATCCTATACTCTATCCTATCCTATCCTCAATCCTATTATATCCTCTATCCTATCCCATCCTCTATCCTATCCTATGCTCTATCCTCAATCCTATTCTCTATCCTATCCTATCCTCTATCCTATCCTATACTCTATCCTATCCTATTCTCTATCCTATCCCGTCCGCTATCCTATCCTCGATCCTCAATCCTATAACATCCTCTATCCTATCCTATACTCTATCCTATCCCATCCACTATCCTATCCTATCCTCTATCCTATCCTATCCTCTATCCTATCCTATCCCCTATCCTTTCCTATCCTCTATTCTATCCTATCCTATCATCTTTCCTATCCTATCCTCTATCCTATCCTATCCTCTATCCTATCCAATGCTCTATCCTATCCTCTATCCTATCCTATACTCTATCCTATCCCATCCACTATCCTATCCTATCCTCTATCCTATCCTATCCTCTATCCTATCCTATCCATTATCCTATCCTATACTCTATCCTATCGTATACTCTATCCTATCCTCTTTCCTATCCTATCCTCTATCCTATCCTATCCTCTATCCTATCCTTTCCTCTATCCTATCCTATCCTCTATTCTATCCTATCCTCCATCGTCTCCTGTCCTCTATCCTATCCAATCCCCTATCCTATCCTCTATCGTCTCCTGTCCTCTATCCTATCCAATCCCCTATCGGATCCTCTATCCTATCCTATCCTCAATCCTATCATATCCTCAATCCTATCCTATCTTCTATCCTATCCTCTCCTCTATGGTATCCCATCCTCTATCCTATACTATGCTCTATCCTATCCTATCCTCTATCCTATCCTATCCTCTATCCTATCCTATGCTCTATCCTATCCTTTCCTCTATACTATCCTATCCTCTATTCTATTCTATCCTCTATCGTCTCCTATCCTCTATCCTATCCAATCCCCTATCGGATCCTCTATCCTATCCTATCCTCTATCCTATCCTATCCTCAATCCTATCGTATCCTCTCTCCTATCCTATTCTCTATCCTATCCTCTATCCTATCCTATCCTCTATCCTATCCTATACTGTATCCTATCCTATCCTCTATCCTATCCTATCCTCTATCCTATGCTATCCTCAATCCTATCCTATCATCTATCCTATCCTATCCTCTATGCTATCCCATCCTCTATCCTATCCTATGCTCTACCCTCAATCCTATTCTCTATCCTATCCTATCCTCTCTCCTATCCTATACTCTATCCTATCCTATCCTCTATACTATCCTATCCTCAATCCTATTCTCTATCCTATCCTATCCTCTATCCTATCCTATACTCTATCCTATCCTATCCTCTATACTATCCTATCCTCTATCCTATCCTATACTCTATCCTATCCTATCCTATCCAATCCCCTATCCTATTCTCAATCCTACCCTATCTTCTATCCTATCCTATCCTCAATGCTATCCCATCCTGTATCCTATCCTATGCTCTATCCTCAATCCTATTCCCTATCGTACCCTATCCTCTATCCTATCCTATCCTCTATCCTATCCTCTATCCTATACTATCCTCTATCCTATCCTATCCTCTATCCTATCCTTTCCTCTATCCTATCCTATCCTCTATTCTATCCTATCCTCCATCGTCTCCTGTCCTCTATCCTATCCAATCTCCTATCCTATCCTCTATCCTATCCAATGCCCTATCGGATCCTCTATCCTATCCTATCCTCTATCCTCTATCCTATCCTCAATCCTATCCTATCCTCTATCCTATCCTATCCTCTATTATATCCTATCCTCTATCCTATCCTATCCTCAATCCTATCCTATCCTCTATCCTATCCTATCCTCTATCCTATTCTATACTCTATCCTATCCTATCCTATCCAATCCCCTATCCCATCCTATACTCTATCCTATCCTATCCGCTATCCTATCCTCTCTCCTCAATCCTATAACATCCTCTATCCTATCCTATACTCTATCCTATCCCATCCACTATCCTATCCTATCCTCTATCCTATCCTATCCTCTATCCTATCCTATCCCCTATCGTATCCTATCCTCTACCCTATCCTATCCTCTATCCTATCCTTTCCTCTATCCCATCCTATCCTCTTTTCTATCCTATCCTCCATCGTCTCCTGTCCTCTATCCTATCCAATCTCCTATCCTATCCTCTATCCTATCCAATGCCCTATCGGATCCTCTATCCTATCCTATCCTCTATCCTCTATCCTATCCTCAATCCTATCCTATCCTCTATCCTATCCTATCCTCTATTATATCCTATCCTCTATCCTATCCTATCCTCAATCCTATCCTATCCTCTATCCTATCCTATCCTCTATCCTATTCTATACTCTATCCTATCCTATCCTATCCAATCCCCTATCCCATCCTATACTCTATCCTATCCTATCCGCTATCCTATCCTCTCTCCTCAATCCTATAACATCCTCTATCCTATCCTATACTCTATCCTATCCCATCCACTATCCTATCCTATCCTCTATCCTATCCTATCCTCTATCCTATCCTATCCCCTATCGTATCCTATCCTCTACCCTATCCTATCCTCTATCCTATCCTTTCCTCTATCCCATCCTATCCTCTTTTCTATCCTATCCTCCATCGTCTCCTGTCCTCTATCCTATCCAATCCCCTATCCTATCCTCTATCGTCTCCTATCCTCTATCCTATCCAATCCCCTATCGGATCCTCCATCCTATCCTATCCTCAATCCTATCCTATCCTCTATCCTATCCTATCCTCTATTATATCCTATCCTCTATCCTATCCTATCCTCTATCCTATCCTATCCTCAATCCTATCCTATCCTCAATCCTATCCTATCCTCTATCCTATCCTATCCTCTATCCTATCCTCAATCCTTATCTATCCTCAATCCTATCCTATCCTCTATCCTATCCTATCCTCTATGGTATCCCATCCTCTATCCTATACTATGCTCTATCCTATCCTATCCTCTATCCTATCCTATCCTCTATCCTATCCTCAATCCTATCCTATCCTCTGTCCTATCCTATGCTCTATCCTATCCTTTCCTCTATACTATCCTATCCTTTATTATATCCTATCCTCTGTCGTCTCCTATCCTCTATCCTATCCAATCCCCTATCGGATCCTCTATCCTATCCTATCCTATCCTCAATCCTATCCTATCCTCTCTCCTATCCTATCCTCTCTCCTATCCTATCCTCTATCCTATCCTCTATCCTATCCTATCCTCTATCCTATCCTATACTGTATCCTATCCTATCCTCTATCCTATCCTATCCTCTATCCTATGCTATCCTCAATCCTATCCTATCCTCTATCCTATCCTATCCTCTATGCTATTCCATCCTCTATCCTATCCTATGCTCTACCCTCAATCCTATTCTCTATCCTATCCTATCCTCTATCCTATCCTATCCTCAATCCTATCCTATCCTCTATCCTATCCTATCCTCTATCCTATTCTATACTATATCCTATCCTATCCTATCCAATCCCCTATCCTATCCTCTATTCGATCCTATCCTCTATCCTATCCTATCCTCTATAATATCGCATCCTCTATCCTATCCTGTCCTCGATCATATAATATCATCCATCCGATCCTATTCTCTATCCTACCCTATCCTATCCTCTATCGTATCCTATCCTCTATCCTATCCAATCCTATATCCTATACTCTATCCTATCCTATCCTCTATCCTATCCTCTCTCCTCAATCCTATAATATCCTCTATCCTATCCTATACTCTATCATATCCCATCCACTATCCTATCCTATCCTCTATCCTATTCTATCCTCTATCCTATCCTATCCATTATCCTATCCTATCCTCTATCCTATCCTATCCTCTATCCTATCGTATACTCTATCCTATCCTCCATCCTATCCTATCCTCTATCCTATCCTATCCTCTATCCTATCCTTTCCTCTATCCTATCCTATCCTCTATTCTATCCTATCCTCCATCGTCTCCTGTCCTCTATCCTATCCAATCCCCTATCCTATCCTCTATCGTCTCCTATCCTCTATCCTATCCAATCCCCTATCGGATCCTCTATCCTATCCTATCCTCAATCCTATCCTATCCTTAATCCTATCCTATCCTCTATCCTATCCTATCCTCTATGGTATCCCATCCTCTATCCTATACTATGCTCTATCCTATCCTATCCTCTATCCTATCCTATCCTCTATCCTATCCTATCCTCAATCCTATCCTATCCTCTATCCTATCCTATCCTCTATGCTATCCCATCCTCTATCCTATCCTATGCTCTATCCTATCCTTTCCTCTATACTATCCTATCCTCTATTCTATCCTATCCTCTATCGTCTCCTATCCTCTATCCTATCCAATCCCCTATCGGATCCTCTATCCTATCCTATCCTCTATCCTATCCTATCCTCAATCCTATCGTATCCTCTCTCCTATCCTATTCTCTATCCTATCCTCTATCCTATCCTATCCTCTATCCTATCCTATACTGTATCCTATCCTATCCTCTATCCTATCCTATCCTCTATCCTATGCTATCCTCAATCCTATCCTATCATTTATCCTATCCTATCCTCTATGCTATCCCATCCTCTATCCTATCCTATGCTCTACCCTCAATCCTATTCTCTATCCTATCCTATCCTCTATCCTATCCTATACTCTATCCTATCCTATCCTCTATACTATCCTATCCTCAATCCTATTCTCTATCCTATCCTATCCTCTATCCTATCCTATACTCTATCCTATCCTATCCTCTATACTATCCTATCCTCTATCCTATCCTATAATCTATCCTATCCTATCCTATCCAATCCCCTATCCTATTCTCAATCCTACCCTATCTTCTATCCTATCCTATCCTCTATGCTATCCCATCCTGTATCCTATCCTATGCTCTATCCTCAATCCTATTCCCTATCGTACCCTATCCTCTATCCTATCCTATACTCTATCCTATCCTATACTCTATCCTATCCCATCCGCTATCCTATCCTATCCTCTATCCTATCCTATCCTCTATCCTATCCTATCCATTATCCTATCCTATCCTCTATCCTATCGTATACTCTATCCTATCCTCTTTCCTATCCTATCCTCTATCCTATCCTATCCTCTATCCTATCCTTTCCTCTACCCTATCCTATCCTCTATTCTATCCTATCCTCCATCGTCTCCTGTCCTCTATCCTATCCAATCCCCTATCCTATCCTCTATCGTCTCCTATCCTCTATCCTATCCAATCCCCTATCGGATCCTCTATCCTATCCTATCCTCAATCCTATCATATCCTCAATCCTATCCTATCCTCTATACTATCCTCTCCTCTATGGTATCCCATCCTCTATCCTATCCTATGCTCAATCCTATCCTATCCTCTATCCTATCCTATCCTCTATGCTATCCCATCCTCTATCCTATCCTATCCTCTATCCTATCCTATCCTCTATCCTATCCTATCCTCTATCCTATCCTATCCTCTATCCTATGCTCTATCCTCAATCCTATCCTCTATCCTATAATATTCTCTATCCTATCCTATCCTCTCTCCTATCCTATCCTCTATCCTATCCTATCCTCTATACTATCCTATCCTCTATCCTATCCTATACTCTATCCTATCCTATCCTATCCAATCCCCTATCCTATTCTCAATCCTACCCTATCTTCTATCCTATCCCATCCACTATGCTCTCCTATCCTCTATCCTATCCTATCCTCTATCCTATCCTATCCTCTATCCTATCCTATCCTCTATCCTATCCTGTCCTCGAGCATATAATATCATCCATCCTATCCTATTCTCTATCCTACCCTATCCTATCCTCTATCGTATCCTATCCTCCCTCCTATCCAATCCTATGTCCTATACTGTATCCTATCCTATCCTCTATCCTATCCTATACTCTATCCTATCCTATCCTCAATCCTATCCTATCCTCTATCCTATCCTATCCTCTATGCTATCCCATCCTCTATCCTATCCTATGCTCTATCCTCAATCCTATTCTCTATCCTATCCTATCCTATATCCTATCCTATACTCTATCCTATCCTATCCTCTATACTATCCTATCCTCTATCCTATCCTATACTCTATCCTATCCTATCCTATCCAATCCCCTATCCTATCCTCTATTCGATCCTATCCTCTATCCTATCGTATCCTCTATCGTATCCTATCCTCTATCCTATCCAATGCTCTATCCTATCCTCTATCCTATCCTATCCTCTATCCTATCCTATTCTCTCTCCTATCCTATCCTCTATCCTATCCTATCCTCTATCCTATCGTATCCTCTATCGTATCCTATCCTCTATCCTATCCAATGCTCTATCCTATCCTCTATCCTATCCTATCCTCTATCCTATCCTATCCTCTCTCCTATCCTATCGTCTATCCTATCGTATCCTCTATCCTATTCGATCCTCTATCCTATCCTATCCTCTATCCTATCCTATCCCCTATCCTATCCTATCCTCTATCCTATCCTTTCCTCTATCCCATCCTATCCTCTATTCTATCCTATCCTCCATCGTCTCCTGTCCTCTATCCTATCCAATCCCCTATCCTATCCAATCCCCTATCGGATCCTCCATCCTATCCTATCCTCTATCCTACCCTATCCTCAATCCTATCCTATCCTCTATCCTATCCTATCCTCTATCCTATCCTATCCTCAATCCTATCCTATCCTCAATCCTATCCTATCCTCAATCCTATCGTATCCTCTATCCTATCCTATCATCTATCCTATCCTCTATCCAATCCTATCCTCTATCCTATCCTATCCTCTATCCTATCCTTGCCTCTATCCTATCCTATCCTCTATTCTATCCTATCCTCCATCGTCTCCTGTCCTCTATCCTATACAATCTCCTATCCTATCCTCTATCCTATCCAATGCCCTATCGGATCCTCTATCCTATCCTATCCTCTATCCTATCCTATGCTCAATCCTATCCTATCCTCTATCCTATCCTATCCTCTATGCTATCCCATCCTCTATCCTATCCTATCCTCTATCCTATCCTATCCTCTATCCTATCCTATCCTCTATCCTATCCTATCCTCTATCCTATGCTCTATCCTCAATCCTATCCTCTATCCTATCCTAGTCTCTATCCTATCCTATCATCTATCCTATCCTCTAACCTATCCTATCCTCTATTCTATCCTATCCTCTATCCTATCCTATCCTCAATCCTATCCCATCCTCTATCCTATCCTATCCTCTATCCTATTCTATACTCTATCCTATCCTATCCTATCCAATCCCCTATCCTATCCTCTATTCGATCCTATCCTCTATCCTATCCTATCCTCTATAATATCGCATCCTCTATCCTATCCTGTCCTCGATCATATAATATCATCCATCCTATCCTATTCTCTATCCTACCCTATCCTATCCTCTATCGTATCCTATCCTCTATCATATCCTCTCCTCTATGGTATCCCATCCTCTATCCTATACTATGCTCTATCCTACCCTATCCTCTATCCTATCCTATCCTCTATCCTATCCTATCCTCAATCCTATCCTATCCTCTATCCTATCCTATCCTCTATGCTATACCATCCTCTATCCTATCCTATGCTCTATCCTATCCTTTCCTCTATACTATCCTATCCTCTATTCTATCCTATCCTCTATCGTCTCCTATCCTCTATCCTATCCAATCCCCTATCGGATCCTCTATCCTATCCTATCCTCTATCCTATCCTATCCTCAATCCTATCGTATCCTCTCTCCTATCCTATTCTCTATCCTATCCTCTATCCTATCCTATCCTCTATCCTATCCTATACTGTATCCTATCCTATCCTCTATCCTATCCTATCCTCTATCCTATGCTATCCTCAATCCTATCCTATCCTCTATCCTATCCTATCCTCTATGCTATCCCATTCTCTATCCTATTCTATGCTCTACCCTCAATCCTATTCTCTATCCTATCCTATCCTCTATCCTATCCTATACTCTATCCTATCCTATCCTCTATACTATCCCATCATGTATCCTATCCTATGCTCTATCCTCAATTCTATTCCCTATCGTACCCTATCCTCTATCCTATCCTATACTCTATCCTATCCCATCCACTATCCTATCCTGTCCTCTATCCTATCCTATCCTCTATCCTATCCTATCCTCTATCCTATCCTTTCCTCTATCCTATCCTATCCTCTATTCTATCCTATCCTCCATCGTCTCCTGTCCTCTATCCTATCCAATCCCCTATCCTATCCTCTATCGTCTCCTATCCTCTATCCTATCCAATCCCCTATCGGATCCTCTATCCTATCCTATCCTCAATTCTATCATATCCTCAATCCTATCCTATCCTCTATACTATCCTCTCCTCTATGGTATCCCATCCTCTATCCTATACTATGCTCTATCCTATCCTATCCTTTATCCTATCCTATTCTCTATCCTATCCTATCCTCTCTCCTATCCTATCCTCTATCCTATCCTATCCTCTATACTATCCTATCCTCTATCCTATCCTATCCTCTATCCTATCCTATCCTCAATCCTATCCTATCCTCAATCCTATCCTATCCTCTGTCCTATCCTATCATCTATCCTATCCTCTATCCTATCCTATCCTCCATCGTCTCCTGTCCTCTATCCTATACAATCTCCTATCCTATCCTCTATCCTATCCTCAATCCTATCCTATCCACTATCCTATCCTATCCTCAATCCTATCCTATCCTCTGTCCTATTCTCTATCCTATCCTATCCTCTATCCTATCCTATCCTCTATCCTATCCTATCCTCTATCCTATCCTATCCTCAATCCTATCCTATCCTCAATCCTATCCTATCCTCTGTCCTATCCTATCATCTATCCTATCCTCTATCCTATCCTATCCTCTATTCTATCCTATCCTCTATCCTATCCTATCCTCAATCCTATCCCATCCTCTATCCTATCCTATCCTCTATCCTATTCTATACTCTATCCTATCCTATCCTATCCAATCCCCTATCCTATCCTCTATTCGATCCTATCCTCTATCCTATCCTATCCTCTATAATATCGCATCCTCTATCCTATCCTGTCCTCGATCATGTAATATCATCCATCCTATCCTATTCTCTATCCTACCCTATCCTATCCTCTATCGTATCCTATCCTCTATCCTATCCAATCATATATCCTATACTCTATCCTATCCTATCCTCTATTCTATCCTATCCTATCCTCTTTCCTATCCTATCCTCTATCCTATCCTATCCTCTATCCTATCCAATGCTCTATCCTATCCTCTATGCTATCCTATCCTCTATCCTATCCTATCCTCCATCGTATCCTATCCTCTATCCTATCCTATTCTCCATCCTATCCTATCCTCAATCCTATCCTCTCTCCTCAATCCTATAATATCCTCTATCCTATCCTATACTCTATCCTATCCCATCCACTATCCTATCCTATCCTCTATCCTATCCTATCCTCTATCCTATCCTATCCATTATCCTAACCTATCCTCTATCCTATCGTATACTCTATCCTATCCTCTTTCCTATCCTATCCTCTATCCTATCCTATCCTCTATCCTATCCTTTCCTCTATCCTATCCTATCCTCCATCGTCTCCTGTCCTCTATCCTATCCAATCCCCTATCCTATCCTCTATCGTCTCCTATCCTCTATCCTATCCAATCCCCTATCGGATCCTCTATCCTATCCTATCCTCAATCCTATCATATCCTCAATCCTATCCTATCCTCTATCCTATCCTCTCCTCTATGGTATCCCATCCTCTATCCTATACTATGCTCTATCCTATCCTATCCTCTATCCTATCCTATACTCTATCCTATCCTATGCTCAATCCTATCCTATCCTCTATCCTTTCCTATCCTCTATGCTATCCCATCCTCTATCCTATCCTATCCTCTATCCTATCCTATCCTCTATCCTATCCTATCCTCTATCCTATCCTATCCTCTATCCTATCCGATCCTCTATCGTATCCTATACTCTATCCTATCCTATTCTCCATCCTATCCTATCCTCTATCCTATCCTCTCTCCTCAATCCTATAATATTCTCTATCCTATCCTATACTCTATCCTATCCCGCCCACTATGCTATCCTATCCTCTATCCTATCCTATCCTCTATCCTATCCTATCCTCTATCCTATCCTGTCCTCGAGCATATAATATCATCCATCCTATCCTATTCTCTATCCTACCCTATCCTATCCTCTATCGTATCCTATCCTCTATCCTATCCAATCCTATGTCCTATACTGTATCCTATCTTATCCTCTATCCTATCCTATACTCTATCCTATCCTATCCTCAATCCTATCCTATTCTCTATCCTATCCTATCCTCTATGCTATCCCATCCTCTATCCTATCCTATGCTCTATCCTCAATCCTATTCTCTATCCTATCCTATCCTATATCCTATCCTATACTCTATCCTATCCTATCCTCTATACTATCCTATCCTCTATCCTATCCTATACTCTATCCTATCCTATCCTATCCAATCCCCTATCCTATCCTCTATTCGATCCTATCCTCTATCCTATCGTATCCTCTATCGTATCCTATCCTCTATCCTATCCAATCCCCTATCGGATCCTCTATCCTATCCTATCCTCAATCCTATCCTATCCTCAATCCTATCCTATCCTCTATCCTATCGTATCCTCTATGGTATCCCATCCTCTATCCTATACTATGCTCTATCCTATCCTATCCTCTATCCTATCCTATCCTCTATCCTATCCTATCCTCAATCCTATCCTATCCTCTATCCTATCGTATACTCTATCCTATCCTCTTTCCTATCCTATCCTCTATCCTATCCTATCCTCTATCCTATCCTTTCCTCTATCCTATCCTATCCTCTATCCTATCCTATCCTCTATCCTATGCTCTATCCTCAATCCTATCCTCTATCCTATCCTATTCTCTATCCTATCCTATCCTCTCTCCTATCCTATCCTCTATCCTATCCTATCCTCTATACTATCCTATCCTCTATCCTATCCTATCCTCTATCCTATCCTTTCCTCTATCCTATCCTATCCTCTATTCTATCCTATCCTCCATAGTCTCCTGTCCTCTATCCTATCCAATCCCCTATCCTATCCTCTATCGTCTCCTATCCTCTATCCTATCCAATCCCCTATCGGATCCTCTATCCTATCCTATCCTCAATCCTATCATATCCTCAATCCTATCCTATCCTCTATACTATCCTCTCCTCTATGGTATCCCATCCTCTATCCTATACTATGCTCTATCCTATCCTATCCTATATCCTATCCTATACTCTATCCTATCCTATCCTCTATACTATCCTATCCTCTATCCTATCCTATACTCTATCCTATCCTATCCTATCCAATCCCCTTTCCTATCCTCTATTCGATCCTATCCTCTATCCTATCGTATCCTATCCTCTATCCTATCCAATGCTCTATCCTATCCTCTATCCTATCCTATGATCTATCCTATCCTATTCTCTCTCCTATCCTATCCTCTATCCTATCCTATCCTCTATCCTATCGTATCCTCTATCGTATCCTATCCTCTATCCTATCCAATGCTCTATCCTATCCTCTATCCTATCCTATCCTCTATCCTATCCTATCCTCTCTCCTATCCTATCGTCTATCCTATCGTATCCTCTATCCTATCCCATCCTCTATCCTATCCTATCCTGTATCCTATCCTATCCTCTATCCTATCCTATCCTCTATCCTATCCTATCCTCAATCCTATCCTATCCTCTCTCCTATCCTATCCTCTATCCTATCCTCTATCCTATCCTATCCTCTATGCTATCCTATGCTCTATCCTATCCTTTCCTCTATACTATCCTATCCTCTATTCTATCCTATCCTCTACCGTCTCCTGTCCTCTATCCTATCCAATCCCCTATCGGATCAGCTATCCTATCCTATCCTCTATCCTACCCTATCCTCAATCCTATCCTATCCTCTCTCCTATCCTATCCTCTATCCTATCCTCTATCCTATCCTATCCTCTATCCTATCCTATACTGTATCCTATCCTATCCTCTATCCTATCCTATCCTCTATCCTATGCTATCCTCAATCCTATCCTATCCTCTATGCTATCCCATCCTCTATCCTATCCTATGCTCTACCCTCAATCCTATTCTCTATCCTATCCTATCCTCTATCCTATCCTATACTCTATCCTATCCTATCCTCTATACTATCCTATCCTCTATCCTATCCTATACTCTATCCTATCCTATCCTATCCAATCCCCTATCCTATTCTCAATCCTATCCTATCTTCTATCCTATCCTATCCTCTATGCTATCCCATCCTCTATCCTATCCTATGCTCTATCCTCAATCCTATTCCCTATCCTACCCTATCCTCTATCCTATCCTATACTCTATCCTATCCTATCCTCTATCCTATCCTATACTCTATCCTATCCTATCCTATCCAATCCCCTATCCTATCCTCTATTCGATCCTATCCTCTATCCTATCGTATCCTCTATACTATCGTATCCTCTATCCTATCGTGTCCTCGATCCTATAATATCATTCATCCTATCCTATTCTCTATCCTACCCTATCCTATCCTCTATCGTATCCTATCCTCTATCCTATCCTATCCTCTATCGTATCCTATCCGCTATCGTCTCCTGTCCTCTATCCTGTCCAATCCCCTATCCTATTCTCTATCGTCAACTATCCTATATCCTATCCAATCCCCTATCCGATCCTCTATATTATCCTCTTTACTATCCTGTTCTCTATCCCATCCTATCCTCTATACTATCCTATCCTCTATCCTATCCTATACTCTATCCTATCCTATCCAATCCAATCCCCTATCCTATCCTCTATCCGATCCTATCGTATCCTCTATACTATCGTATCCTCTATCCTATCGTGTCCTCGATCCTATAATATCATCCATCCTATCCTATTCTCTATCCTACCCTATCCTATCCTCTATCGTATCCTATCCTCTATCCTATCCTATCCTCTATCGTATCCTATCCGCTATCGTCTCATGTCCTCTATCCTATCCAATCCCCTATCCTATTCTCTATCGTCAAATATCCTATATCATATCCAATCCCCTATCCGATCCTCTATCCTATCCTCTTTACTATCCTGTTCTCTATCCTATCTTATCCTCTATCCTATCCTGTCCTCGAGCATATAATATCATCCATCCTATCCTATTCTCTATCCTACCCTATCCTATCCTCTATCGTATCCTATCCTCTATCCTATCCAATCCTATATCCTATACTCTATCCTATCCTATCCTCAATCCTATCCTATCCTCTCTCCTATCCTATCCTCTATCCTATCCTCTATCCTATCCTATCCTCTATCCTATCCTATACTCTATCCTATCCTATCCTCAATCCTATTATATCCTCTATCCTATCCCATCCTCTATCCTATCCTATGCTCTATCCTCAATCCTATTCTCTATCCTATCCTATCCTCTATCCTATCCTATACTCTATCCTATCCTATTCTCTATCCTATCCCGTCCGCTATCCTATCCTCGATCCTCAATCCTATAACATCCTCTATCCTATCCTATCCTCTATCCTATCCTATCCCCTATCCTATCCTATCCTCTATTCTATCCTATCCTATCATCTTTCCTATCCTATCCTCTATCCTATCCTATCCTCTATCCTATCCAATGCTCTATCCTATCCTCTATCCTATCCTCTCTCCTCAATCCTACAATATCCTCTATCCTATCCTATACTCTATCCTATCCCATCCACTATCCTATCCTATCCTCTATCCTATCCTATCCTCTATCCTATCCTATCCATTATCCTATCCTATACTCTATCCTATCCTCTTTCCTATCCTATCCTCTATCCTATCCTATCCTCTATCCTATCCTTTCCTCTATCCTATCCTATCCTCTATTCTATCCTATCCTCCATCGTCTCCTGTCCTCTATCCTATCCAATCCCCTATCCTATCCTCTATCGTCTCCTAATCCTCTATCCTATCCAATCCCCTATCGGATCCTCTATCCTATCCTATCCTCAATCCTATCATATCCTCAATCCTATCCTATCCTCTATCCTATCCTCTCCTCTATGGTATCCCATCCTCTATCCTATACTATGCTCTATCCTATCCTATCCTCTATCCTATCCTATCCTCTATCCTATCCTGTCCTCGAGCATATAATATCATCCATCCTATCCTATTCTCTATCCTACCCTATCCTATCCTCTATCGTATCCTATCCTCTATCCTATCCAATCCTATATCCTATACTCTATCCTATCCTATCCTCAATCCTATCCTATCCTCTCTTCTATCCTATCCTCTATCCTATCCTATCCTCTATCCTATCCTATACTCTATCCTATCCTATCCTCAATCCTATTATATCCTCTATCCTATCCCATCCTCTATCCTATCCTATGCTCTATCCTCAATCCTATTCTCTATCCTATCCTATCCTCTATCCTATCCTATACTCTATCCTATCCTATTCTCTATCCTATCCCGTCCGCTATCCTATCCTCGATCCTCAATCCTATAACATCCTCTATCCTATCCTATACTCTATCCTATCCCATCCACTATCCTATCCTATCCTCTATCCTATCCTATCCTCTATCCTATCCTATCCCCTATCCTTTCCTATCCTCTATTCTATCCTATCCTATCATCTTTCCTATCCTATCCTCTATCCTATCCTATCCTCTATCCTATCCAATGCTCTATCCTATCCTCTATCCTATCCTATACTCTATCCTATCCCATCCACTATCCTATCCTATCCTCTATCCTATCCTATCCTCTATCCTATCCTATCCATTATCCTATCCTATACTCTATCCTATCGTATACTCTATCCTATCCTCTTTCCTATCCTATCCTCTATCCTATCCTATCCTCTATCCTATCCTTTCCTCTATCCTATCCTATCCTCTATTCTATCCTATCCTCCATCGTCTCCTGTCCTCTATCCTATCCAATCCCCTATCCTATCCTCTATCGTCTCCTATCCTCTATCCTATCCAATCCCCTATCGGATCCTCTATCCTATCCTATCCTCAATCCTATCATATCCTCAATCCTATCCTATCTTCTATCCTATCCTCTCCTCTATGGTATCCCATCCTCTATCCTATACTATGCTCTATCCTATCCTATCCTCTATCCTATCCTATCCTCTATCCTATCCTATGCTCAATCCTATCCTATCCTCTATCCTATCCTATCCTCTATGCTATCCCATCCTCTATCCTATCCTATCCTCTATCATATCCTATCCTCTATCCTATCCTATCCTCTATCCTATCCTATCCTCTATCCTATCCTATCCTATCCTCTATCCTATCCTATCCTCTATCCTATGCTCTATCCTCAATCCTATCCTCTATCCTTTCCTATTCTCTATCCTATCCTATCCTCTCTCCTATCCTATCCTCTATCCTATCCTATCCTCTATCCTATCCTATCCGCTATCCTATCCTCTCTCCTCAATCCTATAACATCCTCTATCCTACCCTATACTCTATCCTATCCCATCCACTATCCTATCCTATGCTCTATCCTCAATCCTATTCTCTATCCTATCCTATCCTCTATCCTATCCTATACTCTATCCTATCCTATCCTCTATACTATCCTATCCTATATCCTATCCTATACTCTATCCTATCCTATCCTATCCAATCCCCTATTCTATCCTCTATTCGATCCTATCCTGTATCCTATCGTATCCTCTATCGTATCCTATCCCCTATCCTATCCAATGCTCTATCCTATCCTCTATCCTATCCTATCCTCTATCCTATCCTATCCTCTCTCCTATCCTATCCTCTATCCTATCGTATCCTCTATCCTATCCGATCCTCTATCGTATCCTATCCTCTATCCTATCCTATTCTCTATCCTATCCCGTCCGCTATCCTATCCTCGATCCTCAATCCTATAACATCCTCTATCCTATCCTATACTCTATCCTATCCCATCCACTATCCTATCCTATCCTCTATCCTATCCTATCCTCTATCCTATCCTATCCCCTATCCTATCCTATGCTCTATTCTATCCTATCCTATCATCTTTCCTATCCTATCCTCTATCCTATCCTATCCTCTATCCTATCCAATGCTCAATCCTATCCTATCCTCTATGCTATCCCATCCTCTATCCTATCCTATCCTCTATCATATCCTATCCTCTATCCTATCCTATCCTCTATCCTATCCTATCCTCTATCCTATCCTATCCTCTATCCTATCCTATCCTCTATCCTATGCTCTATCCTCAATCCTATCCTCTATCCTTTCCTATTCTCTATCCTATCCTCTCCTCTATGGTATCCCATCCTCTATCCTATACTATGCTCTATCCTATCCTATCCTATATCCTATCCTATACTCTATCCTATCCTATCCTCTATACTATCCTATCCTCTATCCTATCCTATACTCTATCCTATACTATCCTATCCAATCCCCTTTCGTATCCTCTATTCGATCCTATCCTCTATCCTATCGTATCATCTATCGTATCCTATCCTCTATCCTATCCAATGCTCTATCCTATCCTCTATCCTATCCTTTCCTCTATCCTATCCTATCCTCTATTCTATCCTATCCTCCATCGTCTCCTGTCCTCTATCCTATCCAATCCCCTATCCTATCCTCTATCGTCTCGTATCCTCTATCCTATCCAATCCCCTATCGGATCCTCTATCCTATCCTATCCTCTATCCTATCCTATGCTCAATCCTATCCTATCCTCTATCCTATCCTATCCTCTATGCTATCCCATCCTCTATCCTATCCTATCCTCTATCATATCCTATCCTCTATCCTATCCTATCCTCTATCCTATCCTATCCTCTATCCTATCCTATCCTCTATCCTATCCTATCCTCTATCCTATGCTCTATCCTCAATCCTATCCTCTATCCTTTCCTATTCTCTATCCTATCCTATCCTCTCTCCTATCCTATCCTCTATCCTATCCTATCCTCTATCCTATCCTATCCGCTATCCTATCCTCTCTCCTCAATCCTATAACATCCTCTATCCTACCCTATACTCTATCCTATCCCATCCACTATCCTATCCTATGCTCTATCCTCAATCCTATTCTCTATCCTATCCTATCCTCTATCCTATCCTATACTCTATCCTATCCTATCCTCTATACTATCCTATCCTCTATCCTATCCTATACTCTATCCTATCCTATCCTATCCAATCCCCTATTCTATCCTCTATTCGATCCTATCCTGTATCCTATCGTATCCTCTATCGTATCCTATCCCCTATCCTATCCAATGCTCTATCCTATCCTCTATCCTATCCTATCCTCTATCCTATCCTATCCCCTCTCCTATCCTATCCTCTATCCTATCGTATCCTCTATCCTATCCGATCCTCTATCGTATCGTATCCTCTATCCTATCCTATTCTCTATCCTATCCCGTCCGCTATCCTATCCTCGATCCTCAATCCTATAACATCCTCTATCCTATCCTATACTCTATCCTATCCCACCCACTATCCTATAATATCCTCTATCCTATCCTATCCTCTATCCTATCCTATCCCCTATCCTATCCTATCCTCTATTCTATCCTATCCTATCCTATCCAATCCCCTATTCTATCCTCTATTCGATCCTATCCTGTATCCTATCGTATCCTCTATCGTATCCTATCCCCTATCCTATCCAATGCTCTATCCTATCCTCTATCCTATCCTATCCTCTATCCTATCCTATCCTCTATCCTATCCTATCCTCTATCCCATCCAATGCTCAATCCTATCCTATCCTCTATCCTATCCTATCCTCTATGGTATCCCATCAACTATCCTATCCTATCCTCTATCATATCCTATCCTCTATCCTATCCTATCCTCTATCCTATCCTATCCTCTATCCTATCCTATCCTCTATCCTATCCTATCCTCTATCCTATGCTCTATCCTCAATCCTATCCTCTATCCTTTCCTATTCTCTATCCTATACTCTCCTCTATGGTATCCCATCCTCTATCCTATACTATGCTCTATCCTATCCTATCCTCTATCCTATCCTATCCTCTATCCTATCCTATGCTCAATCCTATCCTATCCTCTATCCTATCCTATCCTCTATGCTATCCCATCCTCTATCCTATCCTATCCTCTATCATATCCTATCCTCTATCCTATCCTATCCTCTATCCTATCCTATCCTCTATCCTATCCTATCCTCTATCCTATCCTATCCTCTATCCTATGCTCTATCCTCAATCCTATCCTCTATCCTTTCCTATTCTCTATCCTATCCTATCCTCTCTCCTATCCTATCCTCTATCCTATCCTATCCTCTATCCTGTCCTATCCGCTATCCTATCCTCTCTCCTCAATCCTATAACATCCTCTATCCTACCCTATACTCTATCCTATCCCATCCACTATCCTATCCTATGCTCTATCCTCAATCCTATTCTCTATCCTATCCTATCCTCTATCCTATCCTATACTCTATCCTATCCTATCCTCTATACTATCCTATCCTCTAACCTATCCTATACTCTATCCTATCCTATCCTATCCAATCCTCTATTCTATCCTCTATCCTATCCTATCCTCTATCCTATCCTATCCCCTATCCTATCCTATCCTCTATTCTATCCTATCCTATCATCTTTCCTATCCTATCCTCTATCCTATCCTATCCTCTATCCCATCCAATGCTCAATCCTATCCTATCCTCTATCCTATCCTATCCTCTATGCTATCCCATCAACTATCCTATCCTATCCTCTATCATATCCTACCCTCTATCCTATCCTATCCTCTATCCTATCCTATCCTCTATCCTATCCTATCCTCTATCCTATCCTATCCTCTATCCTATGCTCTATCCTCAATCCTATCCTCTATCCTTTCCTATTCTCTATCCTATCCTCTCCTCTATGGTATCCCATCCTCTATCCTATACTATGCTCTATCCTATCCTATCCTCTATCCTATCCTATCCTCTATCCTATCCTATGCTCAATCCTATCCTATCCTCTATCCTATCCTATCCTCTATGCTATCCCATCCTCTATCCTATCCTATCCTCTATCATATCCTATCCTCTATCCTATCCTATCCTCTATCCTATCCTATCCTCTATCCTATCCTATCCTCTATCCTATCCTATCCTCTATCCTATCCTATCCTCTATCCTATGCTCTATCCTCAATCCTATCCTCTATCCTTTCCTATTCTCTATCCTATCCTATCCTCTCTCCTATCCTATCCTCTATCCTATCCTATCCTCTATCCTATCCTATCCGCTATCCTATCCTCTCTCCTCAATCCTATAACATCCTCTATCCTACCCTATACTCTATCCTATCCCATCCACTATCCTATCCTATGCTCTATCCTCAATCCTATTCTCTATCCTATCCTATCCTCTCTCCTATCCTATCCTCTATCCTATCGTATCCTCTAATCTATCCGATCCTCTATCGTATCCTATCCTCTATCCTATCCTATTCTCTATCCTATCCCGTCCGCTATCCTATCCTCGATCCTCAATCCTATAACATCTTCTATCCTATCCTATACTCTATCCTATCCCATCCACTATCCTATCATATCCTCTATCCTATCCTATCCTCTATCCTATCCTATCCCCTATCCTATCCTATCCTCTATTCTATCCTATCCTATCATCTTTCCTATCCTATCCTCTATCCTATCCTATCCTCTATCCTATCCAATGCTCTATCCTATCCTCTATCCTATCCTCTCTCCTCAATCCTACAATATCCTCTATCCTATCCTATACTCTATCCTATCCCATCCACTATCCTATCCTATCCTCTATCCTATCCTATCCTCTATCCTATCCTATCCATTATCCTATCCTATACTCTATCCTATCGTATACTCTATCCTATCCTCTTTCCTATCCTATCCTCTATCCTATCCTATCCTCTATCCTATCCTTTCCTCTATCCTATCCTATCCTCTATTCTATCCTATCCTCCATCGTCTCCTGTCCTCTATCCTATCCAATCCCCTATCCTATCCTCTATCGTCTCGTATCCTCTATCCTATCCAATCCCCTATCGGATCCTCTATCCTATCCTATCCTCAATCCTATCATATCCTCAATCCTATCCTATCTTCTATCCTATCCTCTCCTCTATGGTATCCCATCCTCTATCCTATACTATGCTCTATCCTATCCTATCCTCTATCCTATCCTATCCTCTATCCTATCCTATGCTCAATCCTATCCTATCCTCTATACTATCCTCTCCTCTATGGTATCCCATCCTCTATCCTATACTATGCTCTATCCTATCCTATCCTATATCCTATCCTATACTCTATCCTATCCTATCCTCTATACTATCCTATCCTCTATCCTATCCTATACTCTATCCTATACTATCCTATCCAATCCCCTTTCCTATCCTCTATTCGATCCTATCCTCTATCCTATCGTATCCTCTATCGTATCCTATCCTCTATCCTATCCAATGCTCTATCCTATCCTCTATCCTATCCTTTCCTCTATCCTATCCTATTCTCTATTCTATCCTATCCTCCATCGTCTCCTGTCCTCTATCCTATCCAATCCCCTATCCTATCCTCTATCGTCTCGTATCCTCTATCCTATCCAATCCCCTATCGTATCCTCTATCCTATCCTATCCTCAATCCTATCATATCCTCAATCCTATCCTATCTTCTATCCTATCCTCTCCTCTATGGTATCCCATCCTCTATCCTATACTATGCTCTATCCTATCCTATCCTCTATCCTATCCTATCCTCTATCCTATCCTATGCTCAATCCTATCCTATCCTCTATCCTACCCTATACTCTATCCTATCCCATCCACTATCCTATCCTATGCTCTATCCTCAATCCTATTCTCTATCCTATCCTATCCTCTATCCTATCCTATACTCTATCCTATCCTATCCTCTATACTATCCTATCCTCTATCCTATCCTATACTCTATCCTATCCTATCCTATCCAATCCCCTATTCTATCCTCTATTCGATCCTATCCTGTATCCTATCGTATCCTCTATCGTATCCTATCCCCTATCCTATCCAATGCTCTATCCTATCCTCTATCCTATCCTATCCTCTATCCTATCCTATCCTCTCTCCTATCCTATCCTCTATCCTATCGTATCCTCTATCCTATCCGATCCTCTATCGTATCCTATCCTCTATCCTATCCTATTCTCTATCCTATCCCGTCCGCTATCCTATCCTCGATCCTCAATCCTATAACATCCTCTATCCTATCCTATACTCTATCCTATCCCACCCACTATCCTATCCTATCCTCTATCCTATCCTATCCTCTATCCTATCCTATCCCCTATCCTATCCTATCCTCTATTCTATCCTATCCTATCATCTTTCCTATCCTATCCTCTATCCTATCCTATCCTCTATCCCATCCAATGCTCAATCCTATCCTATCCTCTATCCTATCCTATCCTCTATGCTATCCCATCAACTATCCTATCCTATCCTCTATCATATCCTATCCTCTATCCTATCCTATCCTCGATCCTATCCTATCCTCTATCCTATCCTATCCTCTATCCTATCCTATCCTCTATCCTATGCTCTATCCTCAATCCTATCCTCTATCCTTTCCTATTCTCTATCCTATCCTCTCCTCTATGGTATCCCATCCTCTATCCTATACTATGCTCTATCCTATCCTATCCTCTATCCTATCCTATCCTCTATCCTATCCTATGCTCAATCCTATCCTATCCTCTATCCTATCCTATCCTCTATGCTATCCCATCCTCTATCCTATCCTATCCTCTATCATATCCTATCCTCTATCCTGTCCTATCCGCTATCCTATCCTCTCTCCTCAATCCTATACCATCCTCTATCCTACCCTATACTCTATCCTATCCCATCCACTATCCTATCCTATGCTCTATCCTCAATCCTATTCTCTATCCTATCCTATCCTCTATCCTATCCTATACTCTATCCTATCCTATCCTCTATACTATCCTATCCTATATCCTATCCTATACTCTATCCAATCCTATCCTATCCAATCCTCTATTCTATCCTCTATTCGATCCTATCCTGTATCCTATCGTATCCTCTATCGTATCCTATCCCCTATCCTATCCAATGCTCTATCCTATCCTCTATCCTATCCTATCCTCTATCCTATCCTATCGTCTCTCCTATCCTATCCTCTATCCTATCGTATCCTCTATCCTATCCTCTATCCTATCGTATCCTCTATCCTATCCGATCCTCTATCGTATCCTATCCTCTATCCTATCCTATTCTCTATCCTATCCCGTCCGCTATCCTATCCTATCCTCTATCCTATCCTATCCCCTATCCTATCCTATGCTCTATTCTATCCTATCCTATCATCTTTCCTATCCTATCCTCTATCCTATCCTATCCTCTATCCTATCCAATGCTCAATCCTATCCTATCCTCTATCCAATCCTATCCTCTATGCTATCCCATCCTCTATCCTATCCTATCCTCTATCATATCCTATCCTCTATCCTATCCTATCCTCTATCCTATCCTATCCTCTATCCTATCCTATCCTCTATCCTATCCTATCCTCTATCCTATGCTCTATCCTCAATCCTATCCTCTATCCTTTCCTATTCTCTATCCTATCCTCTCCTCTATGGTATCCCATCCTCTATCCTATACTATGCTCTATCCTATCCTATCCTCTATCCTATCCTATCCTCTATCCTATCCTATGCTCAATCCTATCCTATCCTCTATACTATCCTCTCCTCTATGGTATCCCATCCTCTATCCTATACTATGCTCTATCCTATCCTATCCTATATCCTATCCTATACTCTATCCTATCCTATCCTCTATACTATCCTATCCTCTATCCTATCCTATACTCTATCCTATACTATCCTATCCAATCCCCTTTCCTATCCTCTATTCGATCCTATCCTCTATCCTATCGTATCATCTATCGTATCCTATCCTCTATCCTATCCAATGCTCTATCCTATCCTCTATCCTATCCTTTCCTCTATCCTATCCTATCCTCTATTCTATCCTATCCTCCATCGTCTCCTGTCCTCTATCCTATCCAATCCCCTATCCTATCCTCTATCGTCTCGTATCCTCTATCCTATCCAATCCCCTATCGGATCCTCTATCCTATCCTATCCTCAATCCTATCATATCCTCAATCCTATCCTATCTTCTATCCTATCCTCTCCTCTATGGTATCCCATCCTCTATCCTATACTATGCTCTATCCTATCCTATCCTCTATCCTATCCTATCCTCTATCCTATCCTATGCTCAATCCTATCCTATCCTCTATCCTATCCTATCCTCTATGCTATCCCATCCTCTATCCTATCCTATCCTCTATCATATCCTATCCTCTATCCTATCCTATCCTCTATCCTATCCTATCCTCTATCCTATCCTATCCTCTATCCTATCCTATCCTCTATCCTATGCTCTATCCTCAATCCTATCCTCTATCCTTTCCTATTCTCTATCCTATCCTATCCTCTCTCCTATCCTATCCTCTATCCTATCCTATCCTCTATCCTATCCTATCCGCTATCCTATCCTCTCTCCTCAATCCTATAACATCCTCTATCCTACCCTATACTCTATCCTATCCCATCCACTATCCTATCCTATGCTCTATCCTCAATCCTATTCTCTATCCTATCCTATCCTCTATCCTATCCTATACTCTATCCTATCCTATCCTCTATACTATCCTATCCTCTATCCTATCCTATACTCTATCCTATCCTATCCTATCCAATCCCCTATTCTATCCTCTATTCGATCCTATCCTGTATCCTATCGTATCCTCTATCGTATCCTATCCCCTATCCTATCCAATGCTCTATCCTATCCTCTATCCTATCCTATCCTCTATCCTATCCTATCCCCTCTCCTATCCTATCCTCTATCCTATCGTATCCTCTATCCTATCCGATCCTCTATCGTATCCTATCCTCTATCCTATCCTATTCTCTATCCTATCCCGTCCGCTATCCTATCCTCGATCCTCAATCCTATAACATCCTCTATCCTATCCTATACTCTATCCTATCCCACCCACTATCCTATCCTATCCTCTATCCTATCCTATCCTCTATCCTATCCTATCCCCTATCCTATCCTATCCTCTATTCTATCCTATCCTATCCTATCCAATCCCCTATTCTATCCTCTATTCGATCCTATCCTGTATCCTATCGTATCCTCTATCGTATCCTATCCCCTATCCTATCCAATGCTCTATCCTATCCTCTATCCTATCCTATCCTCTATCCTATCCTATCCTCTATCCTATCCTATCCTCTATCCCATCCAATGCTCAATCCTATCCTATCCTCTATCCTATCCTATCCTCTATGGTATCCCATCAACTATCCTATCCTATCCTCTATCATATCCTATCCTCTATCCTATCCTATCCTCTATCCTATCCTATCCTCTATCCTATCCTATCCTCTATCCTATCCTATCCTCTATCCTATGCTCTATCCTCAATCCTATCCTCTATCCTTTCCTATTCTCTATCCTATCCTCTCCTCTATGGTATCCCATCCTCTATCCTATACTATGCTCTATCCTATCCTATCCTCTATCCTATCCTATCCTCTATCCTATCCTATGCTCAATCCTATCCTATCCTCTATCCTATCCTATCCTCTATGCTATCCCATCCTCTATCCTATCCTATCCTCTATCATATCCTATCCTCTATCCTATCCTATCCTCTATCCTATCCTATCCTCTATCCTATCCTATCCTCTATCCTATCCTATCCTCTATCCTATGCTCTATCCTCAATCCTATCCTCTATCCTTTCCTATTCTCTATCCTATCCTATCCTCTCTCCTATCCTATCCTCTATCCTATCCTATCCTCTATCCTGTCCTATCCGCTATCCTATCCTCTCTCCTCAATCCTATAACATCCTCTATCCTACCCTATACTCTATCCTATCCCATCCACTATCCTATCCTATGCTCTATCCTCAATCCTATTCTCTATCCTATCCTATCCTCTATCCTATCCTATACTCTATCCTATCCTATCCTCTATACTATCCTATCCTCTAACCTATCCTATACTCTATCCTATCCTATCCTATCCAATCCTCTATTCTATCCTCTATTCGATCCTATCCTGTATCCTATCGTATCCTCTATCGTATCCTATCCCCTATCCTATCCAATGCTCTATCCTATCCTCTATCCTATCCTATCCTCTATCCTATCCTATCCTCTCTCCTATCCTATCCTCTATCCTATCGTATCCTCTATCCTATCCGATCCTCTATCGTATCCTATCCTCTATCCTATCCTATTCTCTATCCTATCCCGTCCGCTATCCTATCCTCGATCCTCAATCCTATAACATCCTCTATCCTATCCTATACTCTATCCTATCCCATCCACTATCCTATCCTATCCTCTATCCTATCCTATCCTCTATCCTATCCTATCCCCTATCCTATCCTATCCTCTATTCTATCCTATCCTATCATCTTTCCTATCCTATCCTCTATCCTATCCTATCCTCTATCCTATCCAATGCTCTATCCTATCCTCTATCCTATCCTCTCTCCTCAATCCTACAATATCCTCTATCCTATCCTATACTCTATCCTATCCCATCCACTATCCTATCCTATCCTCTATCCTATCCTATCCTCTATCCTATCCTATCCATTATCCTATCCTATACTCTATCCTATCGTATACTCTATCCTATCCTCTTTCCTATCCTATCCTCTATCCTATCCTATCCTCTATCCTATCCTTTCCTCTATCCTATCCTATCCTCTATTCTATCCTATCCTCCATCGTCTCCTGTCCTCTATCCTATCCAATCCCCTATCCTATCCTCTATCGTCTCCTATCCTCTATCCTATCCAATCCCCTATCGGATCCTCTATCCTATCCTATCCTCAATCCTATCATATCCTCAATCCTATCCTATCCTCTATCCTATCCTCTCCTCTATGGTATCCCATCCTCTATCCTATACTATGCTCTATCCTATCCTATCCTCTATCCTATCCTATCCTCTATCCTATCCTGTCCTCGAGCATATAATATCATCCATCCTATCCTATTCTCTATCCTACCCTATCCTATCCTCTATCGTATCCTATCCTCTATCCTATCCAATCCTATATCCTATACTCTATCCTATCCTATCCTCAATCCTATCCTATCCTCTCTTCTATCCTATCCTCTATCCTATCCTATCCTCTATCCTATCCTATACTCTATCCTATCCTATCCTCAATCCTATTATATCCTCTATCCTATCCCATCCTCTATCCTATCCTATGCTCTATCCTCAATCCTATTCTCTATCCTATCCTATCCTCTATCCTATCCTATACTCTATCCTATCCTATTCTCTATCCTATCCCGTCCGCTATCCTATCCTCGATCCTCAATCCTATAACATCCTCTATCCTATCCTATACTCTATCATATCCCATCCACTATCCTATCCTATCCTCTATCCTATCCTATCCTCTATCCTATCCTCTATCCTATCCTATCCCCTATCCTTTCCTATCCTCTATTCTATCCTATCCTATCATCTTTCCTATCCTATCCTCTATCCTATCCTATCCTCTATCCTATCCAATGCTCTATCCTATCCTCTATCCTATCCTATACTCTATCCTATCCCATCCACTATCCTATCCTATCCTCTATCCTATCCTATCCTCTATCCTATCCTATCCATTATCCTATCCTATACTCTATCCTATCGTATACTCTATCCTATCCTCTTTCCTATCCTATCCTCTATCCTATCCTATCCTCTATCCTATCCTTTCCTCTATCCTATCCTATCCTCTATTCTATCCTATCCTCCATCGTCTCCTGTCCTCTATCCTATCCAATCCCCTATCCTATCCTCTATCGTCTCCTATCCTCTATCCTATCCAATCCCCTATCGGATCCTCTATCCTATCCTATCCTCAATCCTATCATATCCTCAATCCTATCCTATCTTCTATCCTATCCTCTCCTCTATGGTATCCCATCCTCTATCCTATACTACGCTCTATCCTATCCTATCCTCTATCCTATCCTATCCTCTATCCTATCCTATGCTCAATCCTATCCTATCCTCTATCCTATCCTATCCTCTATGCTATCCCATCCTCTATCCTATCCTATCCTCTATCATATCCTATCCTCTATCCTATCCTATCCTCTATCCTATCCTATCCTCTATCCTATCCTATCCTATCCTCTATCCTATCCTATCCTCTATCCTATGCTCTATCCTCAATCCTATCCTCTATCCTTTCCTATTCTCTATCCTATCCTATCCTCTCTCCTATCCTATCCTCTATCCTATCCTATCCTATCCTCTATCCTATCCTATCCGCTATCCTATCCTCTCTCCTCAATCCTATAACATCCTCTATCCTACCCTATACTCTAACCTATCCCATCCACTATCCTATCCTATGCTCTATCCTCAATCCTATTCTCTATCCTATCCTATCCTCTATCCTATCCTATACTCTATCCTATCCTATCCTCTATACTATCCTATCCTCTATCCTATCCTATACTCTATCCTATCCTATCCTATCCAATCCCCTATTCTATCCTCTATTCGATCCTATCCTGTATCCTATCGTATCCTCTATCGTATCCTATCCCCTATCCTATCCAATGCTCTATCCTATCCTCTATCCTATCCTATCCTCTATCCTATCCTATCCTCTCTCCTATCCTATCCTCTATCCTATCGTATCCTCTATCCTATCCGATCCTCTATCGTATCCTATCCTCTATCCTATCCTATTCTCTATCCTATCCCGTCCGCTATCCTATCCTCGATCCTCAATCCTATAACATCCTCTATCCTATCCTATACTCTATCCTATCCCATCCACTATCCTATCCTATCCTCTATCCTATCCTATCCTCTATCCTATCCTATCCCCTATCCTATCCTATGCTCTAATCTATCCTATCCTATCATCTTTCCTATCCTATCCTCTATCCTATCCTATCCTCTATCCTATCCAATGCTCAATCCTATCCTATCCTCTATCCTATCCTATCCTCTATGCTATCCCATCCTCTATCCTATCCTATCCTCTATCATATCCTATCCTCTATCCTATCCTATCCTCTATCCTATCCTATCCTCTATCCTATCCTATCCTCTATCCTATCCTATCCTCTATCCTATGCTCTATCCTCAATCCTATCCTCTATCCTTTCCTATTCTCTATCCTATCCTCTCCTCTATGGTATCCCATCCTCTATCCTATACTATGCTCTATCCTATCCTATCCTCTATCCTATCCTATCCTCTATCCTATCCTATGCTCAATCCTATCCTATCCTCTATCCTATCCTATCCTCTATGCTATCCCATCCTCTATCCTATCCTATCCTCTATCATATCCTATCCTCTATCCTATCCTATCCTCTATCCTATCCTATCCTCTATCCTATCCTATCCTCTATCCTATCCTATCCTCTATCCTATGCTCTATCCTCAATCCTATCCTCTATCCTTTCCTATTCTCTATCCTATCCTATCCTCTCTCCTATCCTATCCTCTATCCTATCCTATCCTCTATCCTGTCCTATCCGCTATCCTATCCTCTCTCCTCAATCCTATAACATCCTCTATCCTACCCTATACTCTATCCTATCCCATCCACTATCCTATCCTATGCTCTATCCTCAATCCTATTCTCTATCCTATCCTATCCTCTATCCTATCCTATACTCTATCCTATCCTATCCTCTATACTATCCTATCCTCTATCCTATCCTATACTCTATCCTATCCTATCCTATCCAATCCTCTATTCTATCCTCTATTCGATCCTATCCTGTATCCTATCGTATCCTCTATCGTATCCTATCCCCTATCCTATCCAATGCTCTATCCTATCCTCTATCCTATCCTATCCTCTATCCTATCCTATCCTCTCTCCTATCCTATCCTCTATCCTATCGTATCCTCTATCCTATCCGATCCTCTATCGTATCCTATCCTCTATCCTATCCTATTCTCTATCCTATCCCGTCCGCTATCCTATCCTCGATCCTCAATCCTATAACATCCTCTATCCTATCCTATACTCTATCCTATCCCATCCACTATCCTATCCTCTCCTCTATCCTATCCTATCCTCTATCCTATCCTATCCCCTATCCTATCCTATCCTCTATTCTATCCTATCCTATCATCTTTCCTATCCTATCCTCTATCCTATCCTATCCTCTATCCTATCCAATGCTCTATCCTATCCTCTATCCTATCCTCTCTCCTCAATCCTACAATATCCTCTATCCTATCCTATACTCTATCCTATCCCATCCACTATCCTATCCTATCCTCTATCCTATCCTATCCTCTATCCTATCCTATCCATTATCCTATCCTATACTCTATCCTATCGTATACTCTATCCTATCCTCTTTCCTATCCTATCCTCTATCCTATCCTATCCTCTATCCTATCCTTTCCTCTATCCTATCCTATCCTCTATTCTATCCTATCCTCCATCGTCTCCTGTCCTCTATCCTATCCAATCCCCTATCCTATCCTCTATCGTCTCCTATCCTCTATCCTATCCAATCCCCTATCGGATCCTCTATCCTATCCTATCCTCAATCCTATCATATCCTCAATCCTATCCTATCCTCTATCCTATCCTCTCCTCTATGGTATCCCATCCTCTATCCTATACTATGCTCTATCCTATCCTATCCTCTATCCTATCCTATCCTCTATCCTATCCTATGCTCAATCCTATCCTATCCTCTATCCTATCCTATCCTCTATGCTATCCCATCCTCTATCCTATCCTATCCTCTATCCCATCCTATCCTCTATCCTATCCTATCCTGTATCCTATCCTATCCTCTATCCTATCCTATCCTCTATCCTATCCTATCCTCTATCCTATGCTCTATCCTCAATCCTATCCTCTATCCTTTCCTATTCTCTATCCTATCCTATCCTCTCTCCTATCCTATCCTCTATCCTATCCTATCCTCTATCCTATCCTATCCGCTATCCTATCCTCTCTCCTCAATCCTATAACATCCTCTAGCCTACCCTATACTCTATCCTATCCCATCCACTATCCTATCCTATCCTCTATCCTATCCTATCCTCTATCCTATCCCCTATCCTATCCTGTCCTCTATCCTATCCTATCCTCGATCCTATCCTTTCCTCTATCCCATCCTATCCTCTATTCTATCCTATCCTCCATCGTCTCCTGTCCTCTATCCTATCCATTCCCCTATCATATCCTTTATCGTCTCCTATCCTCTATCCTATCCAATCCCCTATCGGATCCTCCATCCTATCCTATCCTCTATCCTACCCTATCCTTAATCCTATCCTATCCTCTATCCTATCCTATCCTCTATCCTATCCTATCCTCTATCCTATCCTATCCTCAATCCTATCCTATCCTCAATCCTATCCTATCCTCTATCCTATCCTATCCTCTATCCTATCCTCTATCCTATACTATCCTCTATCCTATCCTATCCTCTATCCTATCCTTTCTTCTATCCTATCCTATCCTCTATTCTATCCTATCCTCCATCGTCTCCTGTCCTCTATCCTATCCAATCTCCTATCCTATCCTCTATCCTATCCAATGCCCTATCGGATCCTCTATCCTATCCTATCCTCAATCCTATCCTATCCTCTATCCTATCCTATCCTCTATTATATCGTATCCTCTCTCCTATCCTATCCTCTATCCTATCGGATCCTCTATCCTATCCTATCCTCAATCATATCCTATCCTCAATCCTATCCTATCCTCTATCCTATCCTATCCTCTATGCTATCCAATCCTCTATCCTATACTATGCTCTATCCTATCCTATCCTCTATCCTATCCTATCCTCTATCCTATCCTATCCTCAATCCGATCCTATCCTCTATCCTATCCTATCCTCTATGCTATCCCATTCTCTATCCTATCCTATCCTCTATCCTATCCTATCCTCTATCCTATCGTATCCTCTATCCTATCCTATCCTCTATCCTATGCTCTATCCTCAATCCTATCCTCTATCCTATCCTATCCTCTATCCTATCCTATTCTCTATCCTATCCTATCCTCTATCCTATCCTATCCTCTATCCTATCCTATCCTCAATCCTATCCTATCCTCTATCCTATCCTATCCTCTATGCTATCCCATCCTCTATCCTATCCTATGCTCTATCCTCAATCCTATTCTCTATCCTATCCTATACTCTATCCTATCCTATACTCTATCCCATCCTATCCTCTATACTATCCTATGCTCTATCCTATCCTATACTCTATCCTATCCTATCCGCTATCGTCTCCTGTCCTCTATCCTGTCCAATCCGCTATCCTATTCTCTATCGTCAACTATCCTATATCCTATCCAATCCCCTATCCGATCCTCTATATTATCCTCTTTACTATCCTGTTCTCTATCCCATCCTATCCTCTATCCTATCCTATCCTCTATCCTATCCTGTCCTCGAGCATATAATATCATCCATCCTATCCTATTCTCTATCCTACCCTATCCTATCCTCTATCGTATCCTATCCTCTATCCTATCCAATCCTATATCCTATACTCTATCCTATCCTATCCTCAATCCTATCCTATCCTCTCTTCTATCCTATCCTCTATCCTATCCTATCCTCTATCCTATCCTATACTCTATCCTATCCTATCCTCAATCCTATTATATCCTCTATCCTATCCCATCCTCTATCCTATCCTATGCTCTATCCTCAATCCTATTCTCTATCCTATCCTATCCTCTATCCTATCCTATACTCTATCCTATCCTATTCTCTATCCTATCCCGTCCGCTATCCTATCCTCGATCCTCAATCCTATAACATCCTCTATCCTATCCTATACTCTATCCTATCCCATCCACTATCCTATCCTATCCTCTATCCTATCCTATCCTCTATCCTATCCTAGCCCCTATCCTATCCTATCCTCTATTCTATCCTATCCTATCATCTTTCCTATCCTATCCTCTATCCTATCCTATCCTCTATCCTATCCAATGCTCTATCCTATCCTCTATCCTATCCTCTCTCCTCAATCCTACAATATCCTCTATCCTATCCTATACTCTATCCTATCCCATCCACTATCCTATCCTATCCTCTATCCTATCCTATCCTCTATCCTATCCTATCCATTATCCTATCCTATACTCTATCCTATCGTATACTCTATCCTATCCTCTTTCCTATCCTATCCTCTATCCTATCCTATCCTCTATCCTATCCTTTCCTCTATCCTATCCTATCCTCTATTCTATCCTATCCTCCATCGTCTCCTGTCCTCTATTCTATCCAATCCCCTATCCTATCCTCTATCGTCTCCTATCCTCTATCCTATCCAATCCCCTATCGGATCCTCTATCCTATCCTATCCTCAATCCTATCATATCCTCAATCCTATCCTATTCTCTATCCTATCCCGTCCGCTATCCTATCCTCGATCCTCAATCCTATAACATCCTCTATCCTATCCTATACTCTATCCTATCCCATCCACTATCCTATCCTATCCTCTATCCTATCTTATCCTCTATCCTATCCTATCCTCTATCCTATCCTATCCTCTATCCTATCCTATCCTCTATCCTATCCTATCCTCTATCCTATCCTATCCTCTATCCTATCCTATCCTCTATCCTATGCTCTATCCTCAATCCTATCCTCTATCCTTTCCTATTCTCTATCCTATCCTATCCTCTCTCCTATCCTATCCTCTATCCTATCCTATCCTCTATCCTATCCTATCCGCTATCCTATCCTCTCTCCTCAATCCTATAACATCCTCTATCCTACCCTATACTCTATCCTATCCCATCCACTATCCTATCCTATGCTCTATCCTCAATCCTATTCTCTATCCTATCCTATCCTCTATCCTATCCTATACTCTATCGTATCCTATCCTCTATACTATCCTATCCTCTATCCTATCCTATACTCTATCCTATCCTATCCTATCCAATCCCCTATTCTATCCTCTATTCGATCCTATCCTGTATCCTATCGTATCCTCTATCGTATCCTATCCCCTATCCTATCCAATGCTCTATCCTATCCTCTATCCTATCCTATCCTCTATCCTATCCTATCCTCTCTCCTATCCTATCCTCTATCCTATCGTATCCTCTATCCTATCCGATCCTCTATCGTATCCTATCCTCTATCCTATCCTATTCTCTATCCTATCCCGTCCGCTATCCTATCCTCGATCCTCAATCCTATAACATCCTCTATCCTATCCTATACTCTATCCTATCCCATCCACTATCCTATTCTATCCTCTATCCTATCCTAGCCTCTATCCTATCCTATCCCCTATCCTATCCTATCCTCTATTCTATCCTATCCTATCATCTTTTCTATCCTATCCTCTATCCTATCCTATCCTCTATCCTATCCAATGCTCTATCCTATCCTCTATCCTATCCTCTCTCCTCAATCCTACAATATCCTCTATCCTATCCTATACTCTATCCTATCCCATCCACTATCCTATCCTATCCTCTATCCTATCCTATCCTCTATCCTATCCTATCCATTATCCTATCCTATACTCTATCCTATCGTATACTCTATCCTATCCTCTTTCCTATCCTATCCTCTATCCTATCCTATCCTCTATCCTATCCCTTCCACTATCCTATCCTATCCTCTATCGTATCCTATCCTCTATCCTATCCAATCCTATATCCTATACTCTATCCTATCCTATCCTCTATCCTATCCTCTATCCTATCCTATCCTCAATCCTATCCTATCCTCTTTCCTATCCTATCCTCTATCCTATCCTCTATTCTATCCTATCCTCCATCGTCTCCTGTCCTCTATCCTATCCAATCCCCTATCGGATCCTCTATCCTATCCTATCCTCAATCATATCCTATCCTCAATCCTATCCTATCCTCTATCCTATCCTATCCTCTATGCTATCCAATCCTCTATCCTATACTATGCTCTATCCTATCCTATGCTCTATCCTCAATCCTATTCTCTATCCTATCCTATCCTCTATCCTATCCAATCCTCTATCCTATACTATGCTCTATCCTATCCTATCCTCTATCCTATCCTATCCTCTATCCTATCCTATCCAATCCCCTATCCTATCCTCTATTCGATCCTATCCTCTATCCTATCGTATCCTCTATCCTATCCAATGCTCTATCCTATCCTCTATCCTATCCTATCTTCTATCCTATCCTATCCTCTCTCCTATCCTATCCTCTATCCTATCGTATCCTCTATCCTATCCGATCCTCTATCGTATCCTATCCTCTATCCTATCCTATACTCTATCCTATCCTATCCGCTATCCTATCCTCTCTCCTCAATCCTATAACATCCTCTATCCTATCCCTTCCACTATCCTATCCTATCCTCTATCCTATCCTATCCTATCCTCTATCCTATCCTATCCTGTCCTCAATCCTATCCTATCCTCTATCGTATCCTATCCTCTATCCTATCCAATCCTATATCCTATACTCTATCCTATCCTATCCTCTATCCTATCCTATCCTCAATCCTATCCTATCCTCTTTCCTATCCTATCCTCTATCCTATCCTCTATTCTATCCTATCCTCCATCGTCTCCTGTCCTCTATCCTATCCAATCCCCTATCGGATCCTCTATCCTATCCTATCCTCAATCATATCCTATGCTCAATCCTATCCTATCCTCTATCCTATCCTATCCTCTATGCTATCCCATCCTCTATCCTATCCTATCCTCTATCATATCCTATCCTCTATCCTATCCTATCCTCTATCCTATCCTATCCTCTATCCTATCCTATCCTCTATCCTATCCTATCCTCTATCCTATGCTCTATCCTCAATCCTATCCTCTATCCTTTCCTATTCTCTATCCTATCCTATCCTCTCTCCTATCCTATCCTCTATCCTATCCTATCCTCTATCCTATCCTATCCGCTATCCTATCCTCTCTCCTCAATCCTATAACATCCTCTATCCTACCCTATACTCTATCCTATCCCATCCACTATCCTATCCTATGCTCTATCCTCAATCCTATTCTCTATCCTATCCTATCCTCTATCCTATCCTATACTCTATCCTATCCTATCCTCTATACTATCCTATCCTCTATCCTATCCTATACTCTATCCTATCCTATCCTATCCAATCCCCTATTCTATCCTCTATTCGATCCTATCCTGTATCCTATCGTATCCTCTATCGTATCCTATCCCCTATCCTATCCAATGCTCTATCCTATCCTCTATCCTATCCTATCCTCTATCCTATCCTATCCTCTCTCCTATCCTATCCTCTATCCTATCGTATCCTCTATCCTATCCGATCCTCTATCGTATCCTATCCTCTATCCTATCCTATTCTCTATCCTATCCCGTCCGCTATCCTATCCTCGATCCTCAATCCTATAACATCCTCTATCCTATCCTATACTCTATCCTATCCCATCCACTATCCTATTCTATCCTCTATCCTATCCTATCCTCTATCCTATCCTATCCCCTATCCTATCCTATCCTCTATTCTATCCTATCCTATCATCTTTCCTATCCTATCCTCTATCCTATCCTATCCTCTATCCTATCCAATGCTCTATCCTATCCTCTATCCTATCCTCTCTCCTCAATCCTACAATATCCTCTATCCTATCCTATACTCTATCCTATCCCATCCACTATCCTATCCTATCCTCTATCCTATCCTATCCTCTATCCTATCCTATCCATTATCCTATCCTATACTCTATCCTATCGTATACTCTATCCTATCCTCTTTCCTATCCTATCCTCTATCCTATCCTATCCTCTATCCTATCCTTTCCTCTATCCTATCCTATCCTCTATTCTATCCTATCCTCCATCGTCTCCTGTCCTCTATCCTATCCCATCCTCTATCCTATCCTATGCTCTATCCTCAATCCTATTCTCTATCCTATCCTATCCTCTATCCTATCCTATACTCTATCCTATCCTATCCTCTATACTATCCTATCCTCTATCCTATCCTATACTCTATCCTATCCTATCCAATCCCCTATCCTATCCTCTATTCGATCCTATCCTCTATCCTATCGTATCCTCTATCCTATCCAATGCTCTATCCTATCCTCTATCCTATCCTATCTTCTATCCTATCCTATCCTCTCTCCTATCCTATCCTCTATCCTATCGTATCCTCTATCCTATCCGATCCTCTATCGTATCCTATCCTCTATCCTATCCTATACTCTATCCTATCCTATCCGCTATCCTATCCTCTCTCCTCAATCCTATAACATCCTCTATCCTATCCCTTCCACTATCCTATCCTATCCTCTATCCTATCCTATCCTCTATCCTATCCTATCCTGTCCTCAATCCTATCCTATCCTCTATCGTATCCTATCCTCTATCCTATCCAATCCTATATCCTATACTCTATCCTATCCTATCCTCTATCCTATCCTATCCTCAATCCTATCCTATCCTCTTTCCTATCCTATCCTCTATCCTATCCTCTATTCTATCCTATCCTCCATCGTCTCCTGTCCTCTATCCTATCCAATCCCCTATCGGATCCTCTATCCTATCCTATCCTCAATCATATCCTATCCTCAATCCTATCCTATCCTCTATCCTATCCTATCCTCTATGCTATCCAATCCTCTATCCTATACTATGCTCTATCCTATCCTATGCTCTATCCTCAATCCTATTCTCTATCCTATCCTATCCTCTATCCTATCCTATACTCTATCCTACCCTATCCTCTATACTATCCTATCCTCTATCCTATCCTATACTCTATCCTATCCTATCCAATCCCCTATCCTATCCTCTATTCGATCCTATCCTCTATCCTATCGTATCCTCTATCCTATCCAATGCTCTATCCTATCCTCTATCCTATCCTATCTTCTATCCTATCCTATCCTCTCTCCTATCCTATCCTCTATCCTATCGTATCCTCTATCCTATCCGATCCTCTATCGTATCCTATCCTCTATCCTATCCTATCCTCTATCCTATCCAATCCCCTATCGGATCCTCTATCCTATCCTATACTCTATCCTATCCCATCCACTATCCTATCCTATCCTCTATCCTATCCTATCCTCTATCCTATCATATCCCCTATCCTATCCTATCCTCTATTCTATCCTATCCTCTATCCTATCCTATCCATTATCCTATCCTATACTCTATCCTATCGTATACTCTATCCTATCCTCTTTCCTATCCTATCCTCTATCATATCCTATCCTCTATCCTATCCTATCCTCTATCCTATCCTATCCTCTATCCTATCCTATCCTCTATCCTATCCTATCCTCTATCCTATGCTCTATCCTCAATCCTATCCTCTATCCTTTCCTATTCTCTATCCTATCCTCTCCTCTATGGTATCCCATCCTCTATCCTATACTATGCTCTATCCTATCCTATCCTCTATCCTATCCTATCCTCTATCCTATCCTATGCTCAATCCTATCCTATCCTCTATCCTATCCTATCCTCTATGCTATCCCATCCTCTATCCTATCCTATCCTCTATCATATCCTATCCTCTATCCTATCCTATCCTCTATCCTATCCTATCCTCTATCCTATCCTATCCTCTATCCTATCCTATCCTCTATCCTATCCTATCCTCTATCCTATGCTCTATCCTCAATCCTATCCTCTATCCTTTCCTATTCTCTATCCTATCCTATCCTCTCTCCTATCCTATCCTCTATCCTATCCTATCCTCTATCCTATCCTATCCGCTATCCTATCCTCTCTCCTCAATCCTATAACATCCTCTATCCTACCCTATACTCTATCCTATCCCATCCACTATCCTATCCTATGCTCTATCCTCAATCCTATTCTCTATCCTATCCTATCCTCTATCCTATCCTATACTCTATCCTATCCTATCCTCTATACTATCCTATCCTCTATCCTATCCTATACTCTATCCTATCCTATCCTATCCAATCCTCTATTCTATCCTCTATTCGATCCTATCCTGTATCCTATCGTATCCTCTATCGTATCCTATCCCCTATCCTATCCAATGCTCTATCCTATCCTCTATCCTATCCTATCCTCTATCCTATCCTATCCTCTCTCCTATCCTATCCTCTATCCTATCGTATCCTCTATCCTATCCGATCCTCTATCGTATCCTATCCTCTATCCTATCCTATTCTCTATCCTATCCCGTCCGCTATCCTATCCTCGATCCTCAATCCTATAACATCCTCTATCCTATCCTATACTCTATCCTATCCCATCCACTATCCTATCCTATCCTCTATCCTATCCTATCCTCTATCCTATCCTATCCCCTATCCTATCCTATCCTCTATTCTATCCTATCCTATCATCTTTCCTATCCTATCCTCTATCCTATCCTATCCTCTATCCTATCCAATGCTCTATCCTATCCTCTATCCTATCCTCTCTCCTCAATCCTACAATATCCTCTATCCTATCCTATACTCTATCCTATCCCATCCACTATCCTATCCTATCCTCTATCCTATCCTATCCTCTATCCTATCCTATCCATTATCCTATCCTATACTCTATCCTATCGTATACTCTATCCTATCCTCTTTCCTATCCTATCCTCTATCCTATCCTATCCTCTATCCTATCCTTTCCTCTATCCTATCCTATCCTCTATTCTATCCTATCCTCCATCCTCTCCTGTCCTCTATCCTATCCAATCCCCTATCCTATCCTCTATCGTCTCCTATCCTCTATCCTATCCAATCCCCTATCGGATCCTCTATCCTATCCTATCCTCAATCCTATCATATCCTCAATCCTATCCTATCCTCTATCCTATCCTCTCCTCTATGGTATCCCATCCTCTATCCTATACTATGCTCTATCCTATCCTATCCTCTATCCTATCCTATCCTCTATCCTATCCTATGCTCAATCCTATCCTATCCCCTATCCTATCCTGTCCTCTATCCTATCCTATCCTCGATCCTATCCTTTCCTCTAACCCATCCTATCCTCTATTCTATCCTATCCTCCATCGTCTCCTGTCCTCTATCCTATCCAATCTCCTATCCTATCCTCTATCCTATCCAATGCCCTATCGGATCCTCTATCCTATCCTATCCTCTATCCTCTATCCTATCCTCAATCCTATCCTATCCTCTATCCTATCCTATCCTCTATTATATCCTATCCTCTATCCTATCCTATCCTCAATCCTATCCTATCCTCTATCCTATCCTATCCTCTATCCTATTCTATACTCTATCCTGTCCTATCCTATCCAATCCCCTATCCTATCCTATACTCTATCCTATCCTATCCGCTATCCTATCCTCTCTCCTCAATCCTATAACATCCTCTATCCTATCCTATCCTCTATCCTATCCTATCCATTATCCTATCCTATACTCTATCCTATCGTATACTCTATCCTATCCTCTTTCCTATCCTATCCTCTATCCTATCCTATCCTCTATCCTATCCTTTCCTCTATCCTATCCTATCCTCTATTCTATCCTATCCTCCATCCTCTCCTGTCCTCTATCCTATCCAATCCCCTATCCTATCCTCTATCGTCTCCTATCCTCTATCCTATCCAATCCCCTATCGGATCCTCTATCCTATCCTATCCTCAATCCTATCATATCCTCAATCCTATCCTATCCTCTATCCTATCCTCTCCTCTATGGTATCCCATCCTCTATCCTATACTATGCTCTATCCTATCCTATCCTCTATCCTATCCTATCCTCTATCCTATCCTATGCTCAATCCTATCCTATCCCCTATCCTATCCTGTCCTCTATCCTATCCTATCCTCGATCCTATCCTTTCCTCTAACCCATCCTATCCTCTATTCTATCCTATCCTCCATCGTCTCCTGTCCTCTATCCTATCCAATCTCCTATCCTATCCTCTATCCTATCCAATGCCCTATCGGATCCTCTATCCTATCCTATCCTCTATCCTCTATCCTATCCTCAATCCTATCCTATCCTCTATCCTATCCTATCCTCTATTATATCCTATCCTCTATCCTATCCTATCCTCAATCCTATCCTATCCTCTATCCTATCCTATCCTCTATCCTATTCTATACTCTATCCTGTCCTATCCTATCCAATCCCCTATCCTATCCTATACTCTATCCTATCCTATCCGCTATCCTATCCTCTCTCCTCAATCCTATAACATCCTCTATCCTATCCTATACTCTATCCTATCCCATCCACTATCCTATCCTATCCTCTATCCTATCCTATCCTCTATCCTATAATATCCCCTATCCTATCCTATCCTCTATCCTATCCTCTATCCTATCCTCTATCCTATCCTATCCTCTATCCTATCCTATCCTCTATCCTATCCTTTCCTCTATCCTATCCTATCCTCTATTCTATCCTATCCTCCATCGTCTCCTGTCCTCTATCCTATCCAATCCCCTATCCTATCCTCTATCGTCTCCTATCCTCTATCCTATCCAATCCCCTATCGGATCCTCTATCCTATCCTATCCTCAATCCTATCATATCCTCAATCCTATCCTATCCTCTATCCTATCCCATCCACTATCCTATCCTATCCTCTATCCTATCCTATCCTCTATCCTATAATATCCCCTATCCTATCCTATCCTCTATCCTATCCTCTATCCTATCCTCTATCCTATCCTATCCTCTATCCTATCCTATACTCTATCCTATCCTATCCTCAATCCTATCCTATCCTCTATCCTATCCCATCCTCTATCCTATCCTATGCTCTATCCTCAATCCTATTCTCTATCCTATCCTATCCTCTCTCCTATCCTATCCTCTATCCTATCCTATCCTCTATCCTATCCTATCCGCTATCCTATCCTCTCTCCTCAATCCTATAACATCCTCTATCCTACCCTATACTCTATCCTATCCCATCCACTATCCTATCCTATGCTCTATCCTCAATCCTATTCTCTATCCTATCCTATCCTCTATCCTATCCTATACTCTATCCTATCCTATCCTCTATACTATCCTATCCTCTATCCTATCCTATACTCTATCCTATCCTATCCTATCCAATCCTCTATTCTATCCTCTATTCCATCCTATCCTGTATCCTATCGTATCCTCTATCGTATCCTATCCCCTATCCTATCCAATGCACTATCCTATCCTCTATCCTATCCTATCCTCTATCCTATCCTATCCTCTCTCCTATCCTATCCTCTATCCTAACGTATCCTCTATCCTATCCGATCCTCTATCGTATCCTATCCTCTATCCTATCCTATTCTCTATCCTATCCCGTCCGCTATCCTATCCTCGATCCTCAATCCTATAACATCCTCTATCCTATCCTATACTCTATCCTATCCCATCCACTATCCTATCCTATCCTCTATCCTATCCTATCCTCTATCCTATCCTATCCCCTATCCTATCCTATCCTCTATTCTATCCTATCCTATCATCTTTCCTATCCTATCCTCTATCCTATCCTATCCTCTATCCTATCCAATGCTCTATCCTATCCTCTATCCTATCCTCTCTCCTCAATCCTACAATATCCTCTATCCTATCCTATACTCTATCCTATCCCATCCACTATCCTATCCTATCCTCTATCCTATCCTATCCTCTATCCTATCCTATCCATTATCCTATCCTATACTCTATCCTATCGTATACTCTATCCTATCCTCTTTCCTATCCTATCCTCTATCCTATCCTATCCTCTATCCTATCCTTTCCTCTATCCTATCCTATCCTCTATTCTATCCTATCCTCCATCGTCTCCTGTCCTCTATCCTATCCAATCCCCTATCCTATCCTCTATCGTCTCCTATCCTCTATCCTATCCAATCCCCTATCGGATCCTCCATCCTATCCTATCCTCTATCCTACCCTATCCTCAATCCTATCCTATCCTCTATCCTATCCTATCCTCTATCCTATCCTATCCTCTATCCTATCCTATCCTCAATCCTATCCTATCCTCAATCCTATCCTATCCTCTATCCTATCCTATCCTCTATCCTATCCTCTATCCTATACTATCCTCTATCCTATCCTATCCTCTATCCTATCCTTTCTTCTATCCTATCCTATCCTCTATTCTATCCTATCCTCCATCGTCTCCTGTCCTCTATCCTATCCAATCTCCTATCCTATCCTCTATCCTATCCAATGCCCTATCGGATCCTCTATCCTATTCTATCCTCTATCCTCTATCCTATCCTCAATCCTATCCTATCCTCTATCCTATCCTATCCTCTATCCTATCCAATGCCCTATCGGATCCTCTATCCTATCCTATCCTCAATCCTCTATCCTATCCTCAATCCTATCCTATCCTCTATCCTATCCTATCCTCTATTATATCCTATCCTCTATCCTATCCTATCCTCAATCCTATCCTATCCTCTATCCTATCCTATCCTCTATCCTATTCTATACTCTATCCTGTCCTATCCTATCCAATCCCCTATCCTATCCTATACTCTATCCTATCCTATCCGCTATCCTATCCTCTCTCCTCAATCCTATAACATCCTCTATCCTATCCTATACTCTATCCTATCCCATCCACTATCCTATCCTATCCTCTATCCTATCCTATCCTCTATCCTATAATATCCCCTATCCTATCCTATCCTCTATCCTATCCTCTATCCTATCCTCTATCCTATCCTCTATCCTATCCTATCCTCTATCCTATCCTATACTCTATCCTATCCTATCCTCAATCCTATCCTATCCTCTATCCTATCCCATCCTCTATCCTATCCTATGCTCTATCCTCAATCCTATTCTCTATCCTATCCTATCCTCTATCCTATCCTATACTCTATCCTATCCTATCCTCTATACTATCCTATCCTCTATCCTATCCTATACTCTATCCTATCCTATCCAATCCCCTATCCTATCCTCTATTCGATCCTATCCTCTATCCTATCGTATCCTCTATCCTATCCAATGCTCTATCCTATCTTCTATCCTATCCTATCTTCTATCCTATCCTATCCTCTCTCCTATCCTATCCTCTATCCTATCGTATCCTCTATCCTATCCGATCCTCTATCGTATCCTATCCTCTATCCTATCCTATACTCTATCCTATCCTATCCGCTATCCTATCCTCTCTCCTCAATCCTATAACATCCTCTATCCTATCCCTTCCACTATCCTATCCTATCCTCTATCCTATCCTATCCTCTATCCTATCCTGTCCTCTATCCTATCCTATCCTGTCCTCAACGCTATCCTATCCTCTATCGTATCCTATCCTCTATCCTATCCAATCCTATATCCTATACTCTATCCTATCCTATCCTCTATCCTATCCTATCCTCAATCCTATCCTATCCTCTTTCCTATCCTATCCTCTATCCTATCCTCTATTCTATCCTATCCTCCATCGTCTCCTGTCCTCTATCCTATCCAATCCCCTATCGGATCCTCTATCCTATCCTATCCTCAATCATATCCTATCCTCAATCCTATCCTATCCTCTATAGTATCCTATCCTCTATGCTATCCAATCCTCTATCCTATACTATGCTCTATCCTATCCTATGCTCTATCCTCAATCCTATTCTCTATCCTATCCTATCCTCTATCCTATCCTATACTCTATCCTATCCTATCCTCTATACTATCCTATCCTCTATCCTATCCTATACTCTATCCTATCCTATCCAATCCCCTATCCTATCCTCTATTCGATCCTATCCTCTATCCTATCGTATCCTCTATCCTATCCAATGCTCTATCCTATCCTCTATCCTATCCTATCTTCTATCCTATCCTATCCTCTCTCCTATCCTATCCTCTATCCTATCGTATCCTCTATCCTATCCGTTCCTCTATCGTATAATATCATCTATCCTATCCTATACTCTATCCTATCCTATCCGCTATCCTATCCGCTATCCTATCCTCTCTCCTCAATCCTATAACATCCTCTATCCTATCCCTTCCACTATCCTATCCTATCCTCTATCCTATCCTATCCTCTATCCTATCCTATCCTGTCCTCAATCCTATCCTATCCTCTATCGTATCCTATCCTCTATCCTATCCAATCCTATATCCTATACTCTATCCTATCCTATCCTCTATCCTATCCTATCCTCTATCCTATCCTCTATTCTATCCTATCCTCCATCGTCTCCTGTCCTCTATCCTATCCAATCCCCTATCGGATCCTCTATCCTATCCTATCCTCAATCATATCCTATCCTCAATCCTATCCTATCCTCTATCCTATCCTATCCTCTATGCTATCCAATCCTCTATCCTATACTATGCTCTATCCTATCCTATCCTCTATCCTATCCTATCCTCTATCCTATCCTATCCTCAATCCGATCCTATCCTCTATCCTATCCTATCCTCTATGCTATCCCATTCTCTATCCTATCCTATCCTCTATCCTATCCTATCCTCTATCCTATCGTATCCTCTATCCTATCCTATCCTCTATCCTATGCTCTATCCTCAATCCTATCCTCTATCCTATCCTATCCTCTATCCTATCCTATTCTCTATCCTATCCTATCCTCTATCCTATCCTATCCTCTATCCTATCCTATCCTCAATCCTATCCTATCCTCTATCCTATCCTATCCTCTATGCTATCCCATCCTCTATCCTATCCTATGCTCTATCCTCAATCCTATTCTCTATCCTATCCTATACTCTATCCTATCCTATACTCTATCCCATCCTATCCTCTATACTATCCTATGCTCTATCCTATCCTATACTCTATCCTATCCTATCCGCTATCGTCTCCTGTCCTCTATCCTGTCCAATCCCCTATCCTATTCTCTATCGTCAACTATCCTATATCCTATCCAATCCCCTATCCGATCCTCTATATTATCCTCTTTACTATCCTGTTCTCTATCCCATCCTATCCTCTATACTATCCTATCCTCTATCCTATCCTATACTCTATCCTATCCTATCCAATCCAATCCCCTATCCTATCCTCAATTCGATCCTATCCTCTATACTATCGTATCCTCTATCCTATCGTGTCCTCGATCCCATAATATCATCCATCCTATCCTATTCTCTATCCTACCCTATCCTATCCTCTATCGTATCCTATCCTCTATCCTATCCTATCCTCTATCGTATCCTATCCGCTATCGTCTCATGTCCTCTATCCTATCCAATCCCCTATCCTATTCTCTATCGTCAAATATCCTATATCATATCCAATCCCCTATGCGATCCTCTATCCTATCCTCTTTACTATCCTGTTCTCTATCCTATCCTATCCTCTATCCTATCCTGTCCTCGAGCATATAATATCATCCATCCTATCCTATTCTCTATCCTACCCTATCCTATCCTCTATCGTATCCTATACTCTATCCTATCCAATCCTATATCCTATACTCTATCCTATCCTATCCTCAATCCTATCCTATCCTCTCTCCTATCCTATCCTCTATCCTATCCTCTATCCTATCCTATCCTCTATCCTATCCTATACTCTATCCTATCCTATCCTCAATCCTATTATATCCTCTATCCTATCCCATCCTCTATCCTATCCTATGCTCTATCCTCAATCCTATTCTCTATCCTATCCTATCCTCTATCCTATCCTATACTCTATCCTATCCTATCCTCTATACTATCCTATCCTCTATCCTATCCTATACTCTATCCTATCCTATCCTATCCAATCCCCTATCCTATCCTCTATTCGATCCTATCCTGTATCCTATCGTATCCTCTATCGTATCCTATCCCCTATCCTATCCAATGCTCTATCCAATCCTCTATCCTATCCTATCCTCTATCCTATCCTATACTGTATCCTATCCTATCCTCTATCCTGTCCCATCCTCTATCCTATGCTATCCTCAATCCTATACTATCCTCTATCCTATCCTATCCTCTGTGCTATCCCATCCTCTATCCTATCCTATGCTCTACCCTCAATCCTATTCTCTATCCTATCCTATCCTCTATCCTATCCTATACTCTATCCTATCCTATCCTCTATACTATCCTATACTCTATCCTATCCTATCCAATCCCCTATCCTATCCTCTATTCGATCCTATCCTCTATCCTATCGTATCCTCTATACTATCGTATACTCTATCCTATCGTGTCCTCGATCCTATAATATCATCCATCCTATCCTATTCTCTATCCTACCCTATCCTATCCTCTATCGTATCCTATCCTCTATCCTATCCTATCCTCTATCGTATCCTATCCGCTATCGTCTCATGTCCTCTATCCTATCCAATCCCCTATCATATTCTCTATCGTCAAATATCCTATTTCATATCCAATCCCCTATCCGATCCTCTATCCTATCCTCTTTACTATCCTGTTCTCTATCCTATCTTATCCTCTATCCTATCCTGTCCTCGAGCATATAATATCATCCATCCTATCCTATTCTCTATCCTACCCTATCCTATCCTCTATCGTATCCTATCCTCTATCCTATCCAATCCTATATCCTATACTCTATCCTATCCTATCCTCTATCCTATCCTATCCTCTCTCCTATCCTATCCTCTATCCTATCGTATCCTCTATCCTATCCGATCCTCTATCGTATCCTATCCTCTATCCTATCCTATTCTCTATCCTATCCCGTCCGCTATCCTATCCTCGATCCTCAATCCTATAATATCCTCTATCCTATCCTATACTCTATCCTATCCCATCCACTATCCTATCCTATCCTCTATCCTATCCTATCCTCTATCCTATCCTATCCCCTATCCTATCCTATCCTCTATCCTATCCTATCCTCTATCCTATCCTATCCTCAATCCTATCCTATCCTCTCTCCTATCCTATCCTCTATCCTATCCTCTATCCTATCCTATCCTCTATCCTATCCTATACTGTATCCTATCCTATCCTCTATCCTGTCCCATCCTCTATCCTATGCTATCCTCAATCCTATACTATCCTCTATCCTATCCTATCCTCTGTGCTATCCCATCCTCTATCCTATCCTATGCTCTACCCTCAATCCTATCCTCTATCCTATCGTATCCTCTATACTATCGTATACTCTATCCTATCGTGTCCTCGATCCTATAATATCATCCATCCTATCCTATTCTCTATCCTACCCTATCCTATCCTCTATCGTATCCTATCCTCTATCCTATCCTATCCTCTATCGTATCCTATCCGCTATCGTCTCATGTCCTCTATCCTATCCAATCCCCTATCATATTCTCTATCGTCAAATATCCTATTTCATATCCAATCCCCTATCCGATCCTCTATCCTATCCTCTTTACTATCCTGTTCTCTATCCTATCTTATCCTCTATCCTATCCTGTCCTCGAGCATATAATATCACCCATCCTATCCTATTCTCTATCCTACCCTATCCTCAATCCTATTATATCCTCTATCCTATCCCATCCTCTATCCTATCCTATGCTCTATCCTCAATCCTATTCTCTATCCTATCCTATCCTCTATCCTATCCTATACTCTATCCTATCCTATCCTCTATACTATCCTATCCTCTATCCTATCCTATACTCTATCCTATCCTATCCTATCCAATCCCCTATCCTATCCTCTATTCGATCCTATCCTGTATCCTATCGTATCCTCTATCGTATCCTATCCCCTATCCTATCCAATGCTCTATCCAATCCTCTATCCTATCCTATCCTCTATCCTATCCTATACTGTATCCTATCCTATCCTCTATCCTGTCCCATCCTCTATCCTATGCTATCCTCAATCCTATACTATCCTCTATCCTATCCTATCCTCTGTGCTATCCCATCCTCTATCCTATCCTATGCTCTACCCTCAATCCTATTCTCTATCCTATCCTATCCTCTATCCTATCCTATACTCTATCCTATCCTATCCTCTATACTATCCTATACTCTATCCTATCCTATCCTCTATACTATCCTATACTCTATCCTATCCTATCCAATCCCCTATCCTATCCTCTATCCTATCCTATCCTCTATCCTATCCTATCCTCTCTCCTATCCTATCCTCTATCCTATCGTATCCTCTATCCTATCCGATCCTCTATCGTATCCTATCCTCTATCCTATCCTATCCTCTATCCTATCCCGTCCACTATCCTATCCTATGCTCTATCCTCAATCCTATTCTCTATCCTATCCTATCCTCTATACTATCCTATCCTCTATCCTATCCTATACTCTATCCTATCCTATCCTATAGAATCCTCTATTCTATCCTCTATTCGATCCTATCCTGTATCCTATCGTATCCTCTATCGTATCCTATCCCCTATCCTATCCAGTGCTCTATCCTATCCTCTATCCTATCCTATCCTCTATCCTATCCTATCCTCTCTCCTATCCTATCCTCTATCCTATCGTATCCTCTATCCTATCCGATCCTCTATCGTATCCTATCCTCTATCCTATCCTATTCTCTATCCTATCCCGTCCGCTATCCTATCCTCGATCCTCAATCCTATAACATCCTCTATCCTATCCTATACTCTATCCTATCCCATCCACTATCCTATCCTCGATCCTCAATCCTATAACATCCTCTATCCTATCCTATACTCTATCCTATCCCATCCACTATCCTATCCTATCCTTTATCCTATCCTATCCTCTATCCTATCCTATCCCCTATCCTATCCTATCCTCTATTCTATCCTATCCTATCATCTTTCCTATCCTATCCTCTATCCTATCCTATCCTCTATCCTATCCAATGCTCTATCCTATCCTCTATCCTATCCTCTCTCCTCAATCCTACAATATCCTCTATCCTATCCTATACTCTATCCTATCCCATCCACTATCCTATCCTATCCTCTATCCTATCCTATCCTCTATCCTATCCTATCCATTATCCTATCCTATACTCTATCCTATCGTATACTCTATCCTATCCTCTTTCCTATCCTATCCTCTATCCTATCCTATCCTCTATCCTATCCTTTCCTCTATCCTATCCTATCCTCTATTCTATCCTATCCTCCATCGTCTCCTGTCCTCTATCCTATCCAATCCCCTATCCTATCCTCTATCGTCTCCTATCCTCTATCCTATCCAATCCCCTATCGGATCCTCTATCCTATCCTATCCTCAATCCTATCATATCCTCAATCCTATCCTATCCTCTATCCTATCCTCTCCTCTATGGTATCCCATCCTCTATCCTATACTATGCTCTATCCTATCCTATCCTCTATCCTATCCTATCCTCTATCCTATCCTATGCTCAATCCTATCCTATCCCCTATCCTATCCTGTCCTCTATCCTATCCTATCCTCGATCCTATCCTTTCCTCTAACCCATCCTATCCTCTATTCTATCCTATCCTCCATCGTCTCCTGTCCTCTATCCTATCCATTCCCCTATCATATCCTTTATCGTCTCCTATCCTCTATCCTATCCAATCCCCTATCGGATCCTCCATCCTATCCTATCCTCTATCCTACCCTATCCTCAATCATATCCTATCCTCTATCCTATCCTATCCTCTATCCTATCCTATCCTCTATCCTATCCTATCCTCAATCCTATCCTATCCTCAATCCTATCCTATCCTCTATCCTATCCTATCCTCTATCCTATCCTCTATCCTATACTATCCTCTATCCTATCCTATCCTCTATCCTATCCTTTCTTCTATCCTATCCTATCCTCTATTCTATCCTATCCTCCATCGTCTCCTGTCCTCTATCCTATCCAATCTCCTATCCTATCCTCTATCCTATCCAATGCCCTATCGGATCCTCTATCCTATCCTATCCTCTATCCTCTATCCTATCCTCAATCCTATCCTATCCTCTATCCTATACTATCCTCTATTATATCCTATCCTCTATCCTATCCTATCCTCAATCCTATCCTATCCTCTATCCTATCCTATCCTCTATCCTATTCTATACTCTATCCTGTCCTATCCTATCCAATCCCCTATCCTATCCTATACTCTATCCTATCCTATCCGCTATCCTATCCTCTCTCCTCAATCCTATAACATCCTCTATCCTATCCTATACTCTATCCTATCCCATCCACTATCCTATCCTATCCTCTATCCTATCCTATCCTCTATCCTATAATATCCCCTATCCTATCCTATCCTCTATCCTATCCTCTATCCTATCCTCTATCCTATCCTATCCTCTATCCTATCCTATACTCTATCCTATCCTATCCTCAATCCTATCCTATCCTCTATCCTATCCGATCCTCTATCGTATCCTATCCTCTATCCTATCCTATTCTCTATCCTATCCCGTCCGCTATCCTATCCTCGATCCTCAATCCTATAACATCCTCTATCCTATCCTATACTCTATCCTATCCCATCCACTATCCTATCCTATCCTCTATCCTATCCTATCCTCTATCCTATCCTATCCCCTATCCTATCCTATCCTCTATTCTATCCTATCCTATCATCTTTAGTATCCTATCCTCTATCCTATCCTATCCTCTATCCTATCCAATGCTCTATCCTATCCTCTATCCTATCCTCTCTCCTCAATCCTACAATATCCTCTATCCTATCCTATACTCTATCCTATCCCATCCACTATCCTATCCTATCCTCTATCCTATCCTATCCTCTATCCTATCCTATCCATTATCCTATCCTATACTCTATCCTATCGTATACTCTATCCTATCCTCTTTCCTATCCTATCCTCTATCCTATCCTATCCTCTATCCTATCCTTTCCTCTATCCTATCCTATCCTCTATTCTATCCTATCCTCCATCGTCTCCTGTCCTCTATCCTATCCAATCCCCTATCCTATCCTCTATCGTCTCCTATCCTCTATCCTATCCAATCCCCTATCGGATCCTCTATCCTATCCTATCCTCAATTCTATCATATCCTCAATCCTATCCTATCCTCTATCCTATCCTCTCCTCTATGGTATCCCATCCTCTATCCTATACTATGCTCTATCCTATCCTATCCTCTATCCTATCCTATCCTCTATCCTATCCTATGCTCAATCCTATCCTATCCCCTATCCTATCCTGTCCTCTATCCTATCCTATCCTCGATCCTATCCTTTCCTCTAACCCATCCTATCCTCTATTCTATCCTATCCTCCATCGTCTCCTGTCCTCTATCCTATCCATTCCCCTATCATATCCTTTATCGTCTCCTATCCTCTATCCTATCCAATCCCCTATCGGATCCTCCATCCTATCCTATCCTCTATCCTACCCTATCCTCAATCCTATCCTATCCTCTATCCTATCCTATCCTCTATCCTATCCTATCCTCTATCCTATCCTATCCTCAATCCTATCCTATCCTCAATCCTATCCTATCCTCTATCCTATCCTATCCTCTATCCTATCCTCTATCCTATACTATCCTCTATCCTATCCTATCCTCTATCCTATCCTTTCTTCTATCCTATCCTATCCTCTATTCTATCCTATCCTCCATCGTCTCCTGTCATCTATCCTATCCAATCTCCTATCCTATCCTCTATCCTATCCAATGCCCTATCGGATCCTCTATCCTATCCTATCCTCAATCCTCTATCCTATCCTCAATCCTATCCTATCCTCTATCCTATCCTATCCTCTATTATATCCTATCCTCTATCCTATCCTATCCTCAATCCTATCCTATCCTCTATCCTATCCTATCCTCTATCCTATTCTATACTCTATCCTGTCCTATCCTATCCAATCCCCTATCCTATCCTATACTCTATCCTATCCTATCCGCTATCCTATCCTCTCTCCTCAATCCTATAACATCCTCTATCCTATCCTATACTCTATCCTATCCCATCCACTATCCTATCCTATCCTCTATCCTATCCTATCCTCTATCCTATAATATCCCCTATCCTATCCTATCCTCTATCCTATCCTCTATCCTATCCTCTATCCTATCCTATCCTCTATCCTATCCTATACTCTATCCTATCCTATCCTCAATCCTATCCTATCCTCTATCCTATCCCATCCTCTATCCTATCCTATGCTCTATCCTCAATCCTATTCTCTATCCTATCCTATCCTCTATCCTATCCTATACTCTATCCTATCCTATCCTCTATACTATCCTATCCTCTATCCTATCCTATACTCTATCCTATCCTATCCAATCCCCTATCCTATCCTCTATTCGATCCTATCCTCTATCCTATCGTATCCTCTATCCTATCCAATGCTCTATCCTATCTTCTATCCTATCCTATCTTCTATCCTATCCTATCCTCTCTCCTATCCTATCCTCTATCCTATCGTATCCTCTATCCTATCCGATCCTCTATCGTATCCTATCCTCTATCCTATCCTATACTCTATCCTATCCTATCCGCTATCCTATCCTCTCTCCTCAATCCTATAACATCCTCTATCCTATCCCTTCCACTATCCTATCCTATCCTCTATCCTATCCTATCCTCTATCCTATCCTATCCTCTATCCTATCCTATCCTGTCCTCAACGCTATCCTATCCTCTATCGTATCCTATCCTCTATCCTATCCAATCCTATATCCTATACTCTATCCTATCCTATCCTCTATCCTATCCTATCCTCAATCCTATCCTATCCTCTTTCCTATCCTATCCTCTATCCTATCCTCTATTCTATCCTATCCTCCATCGTCTCCTGTCCTCTATCCTATCCAATCCCCTATCGGATCCTCTATCCTATCCTATCCTCAATCATATCCTATCCTCAATCCTATCCTATCCTCTATAGTATCCTATCCTCTATGCTATCCAATCCTCTATCCTATACTATGCTCTATCCTATCCTATGCTCTATCCTCAATCCTATTCTCTATCCTATCCTATCCTCTATCCTATCCTATACTCTATCCTATCCTATCCTCTATACTATCCTATCCTCTATCCTATCCTATACTCTATCCTATCCTATCCAATCCCCTATCCTATCCTCTATTCGATCCTATCCTCTATCCTATCGTATCCTCTATCCTATCCAATGCTCTATCCTATCCTCTATCCTATCCTATCTTCTATCCTATCCTATCCTCTCTCCTATCCTATCCTCTATCCTATCGTATCCTCTATCCTATCCGTTCCTCTATCGTATAATATCATCTATCCTATCCTATACTCTATCCTATCCTATCCGCTATCCTATCCTCTCTCCTCAATCCTATAACATCCTCTATCCTATCCCTTCCACTATCCTATCCTATCCTCTATCCTATCCTATCCTCTATCCTATCCCATTCTCTATCCTATCCTATCCTCTATCCTATCCTATCCTCTATCCTATCGTATCCTCTATCCTATCCTATCCTCTATCCTATGCTCTATCCTCAATCCTATCCTCTATCCTATCCTATCCTCTATCCTATCCTATTCTCTATCCTATCCTATCCTCTATCCTATCCTATCCTCTATCCTATCCTATCCTCAATCCTATCCTATCCTCTATCCTATCCTATCCTCTATGCTATCCCATCCTCTATCCTATCCTATGCTCTATCCTCAATCCTATTCTCTATCCTATCCTATACTCTATCCTATCCTATACTCTATCCCATCCTATCCTCTATACTATCCTATGCTCTATCCTATCCTATACTCTATCCTATCCTATCCGCTATCGTCTCCTGTCCTCTATCCTGTCCAATCCCCTATCCTATTCTCTATCGTCAACTATCCTATATCCTATCCAATCCCCTATCCGATCCTCTATATTATCCTCTTTACTATCCTGTTCTCTATCCCATCCTATCCTCTATACTATCCTATCCTCTATCCTATCCTATACTCTATCCTATCCTATCCAATCCAATCCCCTATCCTATCCTCAATTCGATCCTATCCTCTATACTATCGTATCCTCTATCCTATCGTGTCCTCGATCCCATAATATCATCCATCCTATCCTATTCTCTATCCTACCCTATCCTATCCTCTATCGTATCCTATCCTCTATCCTATCCTATCCTCTATCGTATCCTATCCGCTATCGTCTCATGTCCTCTATCCTATCCAATCCCCTATCCTATTCTCTATCGTCAAATATCCTATATCATATCCAATCCCCTATGCGATCCTCTATCCTATCCTCTTTACTATCCTATTCTCTATCCTATCCTATCCTCTATCCTATCCTATACTCTATCCTATCCTATCCTCTATACTATCCTATACTCTATCCTATCCTATCCAATCCCCTATCCTATCCTCTATTCGATCCTATCCTCTATCCTATCGTATCCTCTATACTATCGTATACTCTATCCTATCGTGTCCTCGATCCTATAATATCATCCATCCTATCCTATTCTCTATCCTACCCTATCCTATCCTCTATCGTATCCTATCCTCTATCCTATCCTATCCTCTATCGTATCCTATCCGCTATCGTCTCATGTCCTCTATCCTATCCAATCCCCTATCATATTCTCTATCGTCAAATATCCTATTTCATATCCAATCCCCTATCCGATCCTCTATCCTATCCTCTTTACTATCCTGTTCTCTATCCTATCTTATCCTCTATCCTATCCTGTCCTCGAGCATATAATATCATCCATCCTATCCTATTCTCTATCCTACCCTATCCTATCCTCTATCGTATCCTATCCTCTATCCTATCCAATCCTATATCCTATACTCTATTATATCCTATCCTCTATCCTATCCTATCCTCTCTCCTATCCTATCCTCTATCCTATCGTATCCTCTATCCTATCCGATCCTCTATCGTATCCTATCCTCTATCCTATCCTATTCTCTATCCTATCCCGTCCGCTATCCTATCCTCGATCCTCAATCCTATAACATCCTCTATCCTATCCTATACTCTATCCTATCCCATCCACTATCCTATCCTATCCTCTATCCTATCCTATCCTCTATCCTATCCTATCCCCTATCCTATCCTATCCTCTATCCTATCCTATCCTCTATCCTATCCTATCCTCAATCCTATCCTATCCTCTCTCCTATCCTATCCTCTATCCTATCCTCTATCCTATCCTATCCTCTATCCTATCCTATACTGTATCCTATCCTATCCTCTATCCTGTCCCATCCTCTATCCTATGCTATCCTCAATCCTATACTATCCTCTATCCTATCCTATCCTCTGTGCTATCCCATCCTCTATCCTATCCTATGCTCTACCCTCAATCCTATTCTCTATCCTATCCTATCCTCTATCCTATCCTATACTCTATCCTATCCTATCCTCTATACTATCCTATACTCTATCCTATCCTATCCAATCCCCTATCCTATCCTCTATTCGATCCTATCCTCTATCCTATCGTATCCTCTATACTATCGTATACTCTATCCTATCGTGTCCTCGATCCTATAATATCATCCATCCTATCCTATTCTCTATCCTACCCTATCCTATCCTCTATCGTATCCTATCCTCTATCCTATCCTATCCTCTATCGTATCCTATCCGCTATCGTCTCATGTCCTCTATCCTATCCAATCCCCTATCATATTCTCTATCGTCAAATATCCTATTTCATATCCAATCCCCTATCCGATCCTCTATCCTATCCTCTTTACTATCCTGTTCTCTATCCTATCTTATCCTCTATCCTATCCTGTCCTCGAGCATATAATATCATCCATCCTATCCTATTCTCTATCCTACCCTATCCTATCCTCTATCGTATCCTATCCTCTATCCTATCCAATCCTATATCCTATACTCTATTATATCCTATCCTCTATCCTATCCTATCCTCTCTCCTATCCTATCCTCTATCCTATCGTATCCTCTATCCTATCCGATCCTCTATCGTATCCTATCCTCTATCCTATCCTATTCTCTATCCTATCCCGTCCGCTATCCTATCCTCGATCCTCAATCCTATAACATCCTCTATCCTATCCTATACTCTATCCTATCCCATCCACTATCCTATCCTATCCTCTATCCTATCCTATCCTCTATCCTATCCTATCCCCTATCCTATCCTATCCTCTATCCTATCCTATCCTCTATCCTATCCTATCCTCAATCCTATCCTATCCTCTCTCCTATCCTATCCTCTATCCTATCCTCTATCCTATCCTATCCTCTATCCTATCCTATACTGTATCCTATCCTATCCTCTATCCTGTCCCATCCTCTATCCTATGCTATCCTCAATCCTATACTATCCTCTATCCTATCCTATCCTCTGTGCTATCCCATCCTCTATCCTATCCTATGCTCTACCCTCAATCCTATTCTCTATCCTATCCTATCCTCTATCCTATCCTATACTCTATCCTATCCTATCCTCTATACTATCCTATACTCTATCCTATCCTATCCTATCCAATCCCCTATCCTATCCTCTATTCGATCCTATCCTCTATCCTATCGTATCCTCTATACTATCGTATACTCTATCCTATCGTGTCCTCGATCCTATAATATCATCCATCCTATCCTATTCTCTATCCTACCCTATCCTATCCTCTATCGTATCCTATCCTCTATCCTATCCTATCCTCTATCGTATCCTATCCGCTATCGTCTCATGTCCTCTATCCTATCCAATCCCCTATCATATTCTCTATCGTCAAATATCCTATTTCATATCCAATCCCCTATCCGATCCTCTATCCTATCCTCTTTACTATCCTGTTCTCTATCCTATCTTATCCTCTATCCTATCCTGTCCTCGAGCATATAATATCACCCATCCTATCCTATTCTCTATCCTACCCTATCCTATCCTCTATCGTATCCTATCCTCTATCCTATCCAATCCTATATCCTATACTCTATCCTATCCTATCCTCTATCCTATCCTATCCTCAATCCTATCCTATCCTCTATCCTATCCTCTATACTATCCTCTATCCTATCCTCTATCCTATCCTATCCTCTATCCTATCCTATACTCTATCCTATCCTATCCTCAATCCTATCCTATCCTCTATCCTATCCCATCCTCTATCCTATCCTATGCTCTATCCTCAATCCTATTCTCTATCCTATCCTATCCCCTATCCTATCCTATACTCTATCCTATCCTATTCTCTATACTATCCTGTCCTCTATCCTATCCTATACTCTATCCTATCCTATCCTATCCAATCCCCTAACCTATCCTCTATTCGATCCTATCCTCTATCCTATCGTATCCTCTATCGTATCCTATCCTCTATCCTATCCAATGCTCTATCCTATCCTCTATCCTATCCTATCCTCTATCCTATCCTATCCTCTCTCCTTTCCTATCCTCTATCCTATCGTATCCTCTATCCTATCCGATCCTCTATCCTATCCTATCCTCTATCCTATCCCATCGCCTATCCTATCCTATCCTCTATCCTACCCTTTCCTCTATCCCATCCTATCCTCTATTCTATCCTATCCTCCATCGTCTCCTGTCCTCTATCCTATCCAATCCCCTATCGGATCCTCTATCCTATCCTATCCTCAATCATATCCTATCCTCAATCCTATCCTATCCTCTATCCTATCCTATCCTCTATGCTATCCAATCCTCTATCCTATACTATGCTCTATCCTATACTATCCTCTATCCTATCCTATCCTCTATCCTATCCTATCCTCTATCCTATCCTATCCTCTATCCTATCCTATGCTCAATCCTATCCTATCCTCTATACTATCCTCTCCTCTATGGTATCCCATCCTCTATCCTATACTATGCTCTATCCTATCCTATCCTATATCCTATCCTATACTCTATCCTATCCTATCCTCTATACTATCCTATCCTCTATCCTATCCTATACTCTATCCTATAGTATCCTATCCAATCCCCTTTCCTATCCTCTATTCGATCCTATCCTCTATCCTATCGTATCCTCTATCGTATCCTATCCTCTATCCTATCCAATGCTCTATCCTATCCTCTATCCTATCCTATGATCTATCCTATCCTATTCTCTCTCCTATCCTATCCTCTATCCTATCCTATCCTCTATCCTATCGTATCCTCTATCGTATCCTATCCTCTATCCTATCCAATGCTCTATCCTATCCTCTATCCTATCCAATGCTCTATCCTATCCTCTATCCTATCCTATCCTCTATCCTATCCTATCCTCTCTCCTATCCTATCGTCTATCCTATCGTATCCTCTATCCTATCCCATCCTCTATCCTATCCTATCCTCTATCCTATCCTATCCTCTATCCTATCCTATCCTCTATCCTATCCTATACTCTATCCTATCCTATCCTCTATACTATCCTATCCTCTATCCTATCCTATACTCTATCCTATCCTATCCTATCCAATCCCCTATCCTATTCTCAATCCTATCCTATCTTCTATCCTATCCTATCCTCTATGCTATCCCATCCTCTATCCTATCCTATGCTCTATCCTCAATCCTATTCCCTATCCTACCCTATCCTCTATCCTATCCTATACTCTATCCTATACTATCCTCTATCCTATCCTATACTCTATCCTATCCTATCCTATCCAATCCCCTATCCTATCCTCTATTCGATCCTATCCTCTATCCTATCGTATCCTCTATACTATCGTATCCTCTATCCTATCGTGTCCTCGATCCTATAATATCATCCATCCTATCCTATTCTCTATCCTACCCTATCCTATCCTCTATCGTATCCTATCCTCTATCCTATCCTATCCTCTATCGTATCCTATCCGCTATCGTCTCATGTCCTCTATCCTATCCAATCCCCTATCCTATTCTCTATCGTCAAATATCCTATATCATATCCAATACCCTATCCGATCCTCTATCCTATCCTCTTTACTATCCTGTTCTCTATCCTATCCTATCCTCTATCCTATCCTGTCCTCGGGCATATAATATCATCCATCCTATCCTATTCTCTATCCCACCCTATCCTATCCTCTATCGTATCCTATCCTCTATCCTATCCAATCCTATATCCTATACTCTATCCTATCCTATCCTCAATCCTATCCTATCCTCTCTTCTATCCTATCCTCTATCCTATCCTATCCTCTATCCTATCCTATACTCTATCCTATCCTATCCTCAATCCTATTATATCCTCTATCCTATCCCATCCTCTATCCTATCCTATGCTCTATCCTCAATCCTATTCTCTATCCTATCCTATCCTCTATCCTATCCTATACTCTATCCTATCCTATTCTCTATCCTATCCCGTCCGCTATCCTATCCTCGATCCTCAATCCTATAACATCCTCTATCCTATCCTATACTCTATCCTATCCCATCCACTATCCTATCCTATCCTCTATCCTATCCTATCCTCTATCCTATCCTATCCCCTATCCTATCCTATCCTCTATTCTATCCTATCCTATCATCTTTCCTATCCTATCCTCTATCGTCTCCTATCCTCTATCCTATCCAATCCCCTATCGGATCCTCTATCCTATCCTATCCTCAATCCTATCATATCCTCAATCCTATCCTATCTTCTATCCTATCCTCTCCTCTATGGTATCCCATCCTCTATCCTATACTATGCTCTATCCTATCCTATCCTCTATCCTATCCTATCCTCTATCCTATCCTATGCTCAATCCTATCCTATCCTCTATCCTATCCTATCCTCTATGCTATCCCATCCTCTATCCTATCCTATCCTCTATCATATCCTATCCTCTATCCTATCCTATCCTCTATCCTATCCTATCCTCTATCCTATCCTATCCTCTATCGTATCCTATCCTCTATCCTATGCTCTATCCTCAATCCTATCCTCTACCCTTCCCTATTCTCTATCCTATCCTATCCTCTCTCCTATCCTATCCTCTATCCTATCCTATCCTCTATCCTATCCTATCCGCTATCCTATCCTCTCTCCTCAATCCTATAACATCCTCTATCCTACCCTATACTCTATCCTATCCCATCCACTATCCTATCCTATGCTCTATCCTCAATCCTATTCTCTATCCTATCCTATCCTCTATCCTATCCTATACTCTATCCTATCCTATCCTCTATACTATCCTATCCTCTATCCTATCCTATACTCTATCCTATCCTATCCTATCCAATCCCCTATTCTATCCTCTATTCGATCCTATCCTGTATCCTATCGTATCCTCTATCGTATCCTATCCCCTATCCTATCCAATGCTCTATCCTATCCTCTGTCCTATCCTATCCTCTATCCTATCCTATCCTCTCTCCTATCCTATCCTCTATCCTATCGTATCCTCTATCCTATCCGATCCTCTATCGTATCCTATCCTCTATCCTATCCTATTCTCTATCCTATCCCGTCCGCTATCCTATCCTCGATCCTCAATCCTATAACATCCTCTATCCTATCCTATACTCTATCCTATCCCATCCACTATCCTATCCTATCCTCTATCCTATCCTATCCTCTATCCTATCCTATCCCCTATCCTATCCTATCCTCTATTCTATCCTATCCTATCATCTTTCCTATCGGATCCTCTATCCTATCCTATCCTCAATCCTATCGTATCCTCAATCCTATCCTATCCTCTATCCTATCCTCTCCTCTATGGTATCCCATCCTCTATCCTATACTATGCTCTATCCTATCCTATCCTCTATCCAATCCTATCCTCTATCCTATCCTATGCTCAATCCTATCCTATCCTCTATCCTATCCTATCCTCTATGCTATCCCATCCTCTATCCTATCCTATCCTCTATCCTATCCTATCCTCTATCCTATCCTATCCTGTATCCTATCCTATCCTCTATCCTATCCTATCCTCTATCCGATGCTCTATCCTCAATCCTATCCTCTATCCTATCCTATCCTCTATCCTATCCTATCCTCTCTCCTATCCTATCCTCTATCCTATCGTATCCTCTATCCTATCCGATCCTCTATCGTATCCTATCCTCTATCCTATCCTATTCTCTATCCTATCCCGTCCGCTATCCTATCCTCGATCCTCAATCCTATAACATCCTCTATCCTATCCTATACTCTATCCTATCCCATCCACTATCCTATCCTATCCTCTATCCTATCCTATCCTCTATCCTATCATATCCCCTATCCTATCCTATCCTCTATTCTATCCTATCCTATCATCTTTCCTATCCTATCCTCTATCCTATCCTATCCTCTATCCTATCCAATGCTCTATCCTATCCTCTATCCTATCCTCTCTCCTCAATCCTACAATATCCTCTATCCTATCCTATACTCTATCCTATCCCATCCACTATCCTATCCTATCCTCTATCCTACCCTATCCTCTACCCTATCCTATCCATTATCCTATCCTATACTCTATCCTATCGTATACTCTATCCTATCCTCTTTCCTATCCTATCCTCTATCCTATCCTATCCTCTATCCTATCCTTTCCTCTATCCTATCCTATCCTCTATTCTATCCTATCCTCCATCGTCTCCTGTCCTCTATCCTATCCAATCCCCTATCGGATCCTCTATCCTATCCTATCCTCAATCCTATCATATCCTCAATCCTATCCTATCCTCTATCCTATCCTCTCCTCTATGGTATCCCATCCTCTATCCTATACTATGCTCTATCCTATCCTATCCTCTATCCAATCCTATCCTCTATCCTATCCTATGCTCAATCCTATCCTATCCTCTATCCTATCCTATCCTCTATGCTATCCCATCCTCTATCCTATCCTATCCTCTATCCTATCCTATCCTCTATCCTATCCTATCCTGTATCCTATCCTATCCTCTATCCTATCCTATCCTCTATCCGATGCTCTATCCTCAATCCTATCCTCTATCCTTTCCTATTCTCTATCCTATCCTATCCTCTCTCCTATCCTATCCTCTATCCTATCCTATACTCTATCCTATCCTATCCGCTATCCTATCCTCTCTCCTCAATCCTATAACATCCTCTATCCTACCCTATACTCTATCCTATCCCATCCACTATCCTATCCTATCCTCTATCCTATCCTATACTCTATCCTATCCTATCCTCAATCCTATTATATCCTCTATCCTATCCCATCCTCTATCCTATCCTATGCTCTATCCTCAATCCTATTCTCTATCCTATCCTATCCTCTATCCTATCCTATACTCTATCCTATCCTATTCTCTATCCTATCCCGTCCGCTATCCTATCCTCGATCCTCAATCCTATAACATCCTCTATCCTATCCTATACTCTATCCTATCCCATCCACTATCCTATCCTATCCTCTATCCTATCCTATCCCCTATCCTATCCTATCCTCTATTCTATCCTATCCTATCATCTTTCCTATCCTATCCTCTATCCTATCCTATCCTCTATCCTATCCTCTCTCCTCAATCCTACAATATCCTCTATCCTATCCTATACTCTATCCTATCCCATCCACTATCCTATCCTATCCTCTATCCTATCCTATCCTCTATCCTATCCTATCCATTATCCTATCCTATACTCTATCCTATCGTATACTCTATCCTATCCTCTTTCCTATCCTATCCTCTATCCTATCCTATCCTCTATCCTATCCTTTCCTCTATCCTAACCTATCCTCTATTCTATCCTATCCTCCATCGTCTCCTGTCCTCTATCCTATCCAATCCCCTATCCTATCCTCTATCGTCTCCTATCCTCTATCCTATCCAATCCCCTATCGGATCCTCTATCCTATCCTATCCTCAATCCTATCATATCCTCAATCCTATCCTATCTTCTATCCTATCCTCTCCTCTATGGTATCCCATCCTCTATCCTATACTATGCTCTATCCTATCCTATCCTCTATCCTATCCTATCCTCTATCCTATCCTATGCTCAATCCTATCCTATCCTCTATCCTATCCTATCCTCTATGCTATCCCATCCTCTATCCTATCCTATCCTTGTTGGGAAGCGAGTAAATTTAGTTCCAATGAGCGGTGTGAGAACCACTGTACGAGTTGAGCGCCACTGAACGGTGCCTGCGCGGCGTGCGATACGTAGATGCGTGTTAGTTGGATTTCGGCGCTCTCTCAAGTAAACACGAGGTGTTCGACAAATGTAACCTTTATATATTCACTACATTATTCATTATTATACTCCACATTACAACATTTAAATACAGTGTTAGATCTCTTCCTGCACACCACCTAATCATCCAATAAGATCCAACATTCAACATGGTAGCAGAGGTCCGTGGTTGGCTGATTATACTGGTGATTGCAACAAATTCGGAAGAGTTCTAGAAGGTTATGGGAACACGTGGAGCTGGAATAGTAGACGAATCTAAAACTAAAGACGAAGTAAGAAAACGGTTTGTAAAGTGTGTACAAAAGGTTATAAAGTTAAATAAAGTGGTAAAAGTGCTCAAAGAAATTGAACAGGAAAACATAAAAGTTTTGGAAGAAAGTAAATGGGAAAATAGACAAGTCAACATGGCGGATGAATTCAAGATGACGCTACCTATTTTCGATGGAAAAGATTACAGCACGTGGAAGAAGAGAATTGTGATTTTTCTAAGAATGAAAAAATGTGAAACAGTGATACAACGCGAGAGAGCTGCAACGGAGAATGAAGCCACGTGGAACGAGAAAGATCTAAAGGCAATGAATTACATTTATAGTGCCTTGTCAAACAGACAAATGGAATTAGTCAATGACGAAAATACCAGCTGTGAAATAATCAAGAAATTAGACAAGCTGTACCTACGTGAGTCAACCGCATTACAAATCTGTGTAAGAAATAAACTGGAACGGTTAAAATTAAAAGACTTTACTGAAACAAGTGAATTCTACAGTGAATTTGAAAAATTGACAATTGAGCTGAAAAATGCCGGTGCTACGGTAAATGAACCAGAAAAGTTAAATTATCTTCTGAGAACGCTACCAAGTTCCTTAAGCCATATTGGTGATTTAGTTGATGTGTTGCCCGAGCAAGAAAGAACTGTTGACTATGTTATAAATAAAATAAAGTTATACGAAGAACGTGAAAGGGATGAAAATCAAAGTTCAAAAATTAAAAGTGGCAACTCAAATGTATTTCGAAGTGAAGTAAAAAAGGACAGAACGTGTTACAAATGCGGTAAGCCAGGACATTATCAATATGAGTGTACGAGCCAGAACAACGGTGGAAACTTCTGGAGAGGTTCGAGAGGAGGAAGACAGCAGCAAGCGCCAGGAGGCGCGAGATACCAGCACCAACAGCGGGGAAGAGTCTGCTATAGCAGAGGCAGCAGCGCGTACCAAGGTACAGGTCATCGAGGACGAGGCTGTCAACAACGGCGAGACCGTCAGATCGCAGATCAAGACACGATGACATTCTTGACCGAGACAGAGGGTAGAGTAAGCTACAGTAGCGAGGTAAATAATTGCGAAAATAAATTAGAATGGGTATTAGATAGCGGATGTTCGGACCACATTATAAACAACGATAAATATTTTGTAAAATTAAGCAATTTAGACAATCCGATAAATGTTAAAGTGGGAGATGGCCGAACATTAAAAGCGACTAAAGTAGGAGACGTTAAAACAAAATTTATAACGAATTTTAACGAAAAGGAAATAATATTAAAAGATGTATTCTTCGTTAAAGAGATGGATAGAAATCTAATGAGTTTTGGTAAAATAGCAGAGAAAGCGAAAATAGTTTCAGTTGGAAATAATTCAAAGATTTACGCGGGAAATAAATTGATAGGAGTCGCGAACAAAGCAAATAATGTGTACAAGATAAACACAGTAGTCGAGAGTAAACAGAGTTATATCGCTGAAGATATAAATAACGGCATGACTTTGAAAGAGAAATTCCATAGGATTCTTGGACATGTAAACTTTGGGTATTTGAATATTCTGAGTAAAAATAATTTAGTCGAAGGCTTACCGAGTAATTTAGAGAATGAATATCTGAGATGCGGTACATGTATACAAAATAAAATGACTAACACTTCTTTCGAAAATAATAGATATAGAGCGAAGGAGATAGGAGAAATTATACATGCAGATGTAAACGGACCGCATAGCACAGTAGGGTGTATGGGAGAAAGATACTTTTTAGTCTTGATTGATGATTTTAGTAAAGCTGGAAAAGTTTACACAATGAAAAATAAAAATGAAGTATGCCATTGGATTATAACTTATGTTAACTTAATAGAAAATTTAACAGAGAAAAAAATTAAACGGTTTAGATGCGATAACGGTAAAGAATTTTTGAATAAAGACATTTACGAATTTGCGAAGGGAAAAGGAATTTTCATTGAACCATGTCCTCCGTATGTTCACGAATTGAACGGAACTGCTGAACGATATAATAGGTCAATAATGGAAACAGCAAGATGTTTACTAGCAGACGCGAGAATACACAATAGATTTTGGCCAGAAGTAGTTAAAACAGCAGCATACTTAAAAAACAGAACGTTAGCAAATACCTTGGAAAAAAAGACTCCATATGAAATTATGATGGGAAGGAAGCCCGATATTAAAAATTTGAAACTGTACGGGAGTAGAGTTTTTGTTAAAGTTCCGGAGATAAAAAGAAAAAACAAATGGGATAGAAAAGCCGATTTAGGAATTTTAGTCGGTTATGAAGATGTAGGCTATAGGATTCTCATAAATAATAAAATTGTTGTAGCCAAACATGTAGATATTATCGATGAAAACGTAAAGTTAGTTGGGTTCAAAGGTAACGATGAAATTACTGATAATAGTTTAAATGGAAGTGAGATAGATCAACAAAGCATAATTGATGAAAATGATAGTATTGAAAATGATGGTAGGGAAAATAATGGAAACAATGTAAATATTCAACCCAATACAAGTATTCAAAAGTTAGAACCAGTAAGAAGGTCAGAAAGAAAGAAAAATCCTGTAAAGCGATATGGAGATCCAGTAACAAATTGTATTTACGTAAATTATGTAAGCGTAGATAGTCCGGAAAATTACAACGAGGCTATAAACAGTAATGATAGTGAAAATTGGCGAGATGCGATGAACAAAGAGATTGAATGTTTAAAAAGAAATGATACGTGGAAATTAGTTGAGAAACCAAAAGATAAAAAAATATTAGATTTAAAATGGGTGTATACAAAAAAGGCTGAGAATCAGTTTAAGGCTAGAATTGTAGTAAGAGGGTTTCAACAAAGAGAAATACTTGAAGACATTTATTCGCCAGTAGCAAGGACACAAACATTAAAAATTCTGTTAAATTACTGTGTGCAAAACGATTTAGAAATAGACCAAATGGATGTAGAAGCCGCATTCCTTAACGGGAAAATAAAGTCGGAAGTGTATGTGAAACAACCTCAAGGTTATGACGATAACACAGGGAGAGTGTGTAAGCTCGAAAAATCATTGTACGGACTACGCGAAAGTCCACGCGCATGGTATGAGTGCTTGGATAAATTTTTGTTAGATTTAGGATTTGAGAAGAGTAAGATTGATTATTGTTTATACATTACAAAAATTAATGATAAAAAAGTTTACTTAATTATTTTTGTTGATGATTTACTAATTTGTGGTCAAAGTAGAAAATTAATGGAATATATTAAAAGGAAATTAGCAGTAAAATTTCGAATGAAAGACATGGGCCAAATAAGAACGTATCTAGGCATAAATATTAACTATGAGTATAAAAATAAAAGTATGACGCTAGATCAGGAAAGTTATATTAAATCATTGGCAACAAAATATGAAATCAAAGATGCAAAATTATATGCGACGCCGATGGAGCAAAATTTAAAATGTGAACCCGCACTATCAGCATCAAGTGACTTAAAGTATAGAAATTTAATCGGTGCACTTTTATATATAAGTTCGAGTACTAGACCGGATATTTGTTATTGTGTTAACTATCTAAGCAGATTCCAAAATTGCCATGACCAAAGTCATTATAAATACGCTTTAAGAATATTAAAATATTTATATTACACCAAAGAATTAAAGTTAAAATTTGAGAAAAATCTGAACGCAGATATATTAGATTGTTGTGTAGATGCTGATTGGGCGGGAGATATAGTTGATAGAAAATCCACGACTGGATATGTAATAAGAATGTATGGTAATAGTATTTTCTGGAAATCAAAGAAACAAGATGTTGTAACAAAATCATCCACAGAAGCAGAGTATGTTGCGTTGTCTGTATGCGTGAGTGAGGTTAAATTAATTAAAGAATTATTAAAGGATTTTGAAATAAAGATTAATGAGCCGATACAAATTTATGAGGATAACGCAGGTGCAATCAGTATAAGTAAATTTGGAAATTTAACAAAGAAATCTAAGTACATAGAAACGCACTATCATTTTGTAAATGAAAATTATTTAAATAGAGAGATTAATGTAATAAAAATAGATTCAGAGGAAAATCCTGCAGATATCTTTACTAAGTCATTAGGACGTACTAAGTTTGAAAAGTTCAGAGAAGAATTAAAGATTTGTTAAATAAAAAAACTAAATTTAAGGAGGCGTGTTGGGAAGCGAGTAAATTTAGTTCCAATGAGCGGTGTGAGAACCACTGTACGAGTTGAGCGCCACTGAACGGTGCCTGCGCGGCGTGCGATACGTAGATGCGTGTTAGTTGGATTTCGGCGCTCTCTCAAGTAAACACGAGGTGTTCGACAAATGTAACCTTTATATATTCACTACATTATTCATTATTATACTCCACATTACAACATTTAAATACAGTGTTAGATCTCTTCCTGCACACCACCTAATCATCCAATAAGATCCAACATTCAACAATCCTCAATCCCATCCTATCCTCTATCCTATCCTATCCTCTATCCTATTCTATACTCTATCCTGTCCTATCCTATCCAATCCCCTATCCTATCCTATACTCTATCCTATCCTATCCGCTATCCTATCCTCTCTCCTCAATCCTATAACATCCTCTATCCTATCCTATACTCTATCCTATCCCATCCACTATCCTATCCTATCCTCTATCCTATCCTATCCTCTATCCTATAATATCCCCTATCCTATCCTATCCTCTATCCTATCCTCTATCCTATCCTCTATCCTATCCTATCCTCTATCCTATCCTATACTCTATCCTATCCTATCCTCAATCCTATCCTATCCTCTATCCTATGCCATCCTCTATCCTATCCTATGCTCTATCCTCAATCCTATTCTCTATCCTATCCTATCCTCTATCCTATCCTATCCTCAATCCTATCCTATCCTCTATACTATCCTATCCTCTATCCTATCCTATACTCTATCCTATCCTATCCAATCCCCTATCCTATCCTCTATTCGATCCTATCCTCTATCCTATCCAATCCCCTATCGGATCCTCCATCCTATCCTATCCTCTATCCTACCCTATCCTCAATCCTATCCTATCCTCTATCCTATCCTATCATCTATCCTATCATATCCTCTATCCTATCCTATCCTCAATCCTATCCTATCCTCTATACTATCCTATCCTCTATCCTATCCTATACTCTATCCTATCCTATCCAATCCCCTATCCTACCCTCTATTCGATCCTATCCTCTATCCTATCCAATCCCCTATCGGATCCTCCATCCTATCCTATCCTCTATCCTACCCTATCCTCAATCCTATCCTATCCTCTATCCTATCCTATCATCTATCCTATCATATCCTCTATCCTATCCTATCCTCAATCCTATCCTATCCTCAATCCTATCCTATCCTCTATCCTATCCTATCCTCTATCCTATCCTCTATCCTATCCTATCCTCTATCCTATCCTATCCTCTATCCTATCCTTTCCTCTATCCTATCCTATCCTCTATTCTATCCTATCCTCCATCGTCTCCTGTCCTCTATCCTATCCAATCTCCTATCCTATCCTCTATCCTATCCAATGCCCTATCGGATCCTCTATCCTAACCTATCCTCTATCCTCTATCCTATCCTCAATCCTATTCTATACTCTATCCTATCCTATCCTATCCAATCCCCTATCCTATCCTCTATTCGATCCTATCCTCTATCCTATCCTATCCTCTATAATATCGCATCCTCTATCCTATCCTGTCCTCGATCATATAATATCATCCATCCTATCCTATTCTCTATCCTACCCTATCCTATCCTCTATCGTATACTATCCTCTATCCTATCCAATGCTCTATCCTATCCTCTATCCTATCCTATCCTCTATCCTATCCTATCCTCTATCGTATCCTATCCTCTATCCTATCCTATTCTCCATCCTATCCTATCCTCTATCCTATCCTCTCTCCTCAATCCTATAATATCCTCTATCCTATCCTATACTCTATCCTATCCCATCCACTATCCTATCCTATCCTCTATCCTATCCTATCCTCTATCCTATCCTATCCATTATCCTATCCTATCCTCTATCCTATCGTATACTCTATCATATCCTCTTTCCTATCCTATCCTCTATCCTATCCTATCCTCTATCCTATCCTTTCCTCTATCCTATCCTATCCTCTATTCTATCCTATCCTCCATCGTCTCCTGTCCTCTATCCTATCCTATCCCCTATCCCATCCTCTATCGTCTCCTATCCTCTATCCTATCCAATCCCCTATCGGATCCTCCATCCTATCCTATCCTCTATCCTACCCTATCCTCAATCCTATCCTATCCTCTATCCTATCCTATCCTCTATCCTATCCTATCCTCTATCCTATCCTATCCTCAATCCTATCCTATCCTCAATCCTATCCTATCCTCTATCCTATCCTATCCTCTATCCTATCCTCTATCCTATACTATCCTCTATCCTATCCTATCCTCTATCCTATCCTTTCTTCTATCCTATCCTATCCTCTATTCTATCCTATCCTCCATCGTCTCCTGTCCTCTATCCTATCCAATCCCCTATCCTATCCTCTATTCGATCCTATCCTCTATCCTATCGTATCCTCTATCGTATCCTATCCTCTATCCTATCCAATGCTCTATCCTATCCTCTATCCTATCCTATCCTCTATCCTATCCTATCCTCTCTCCTATCCTATCCTGTATCCTATCGTATCCTCTATCCTATCCGATCCTCTATCGTATCCTATCCTCTATCCTATCCTCTATCCTATCCTATCCTCAATCCTATCCTATCCTCTATCCTATCCTATCCTCTATGCTATCCCATCCTCTGTCCTATCCTATGCTCTATCCTATCCTTTCCTCTATACTATCCTATCCTCTATTCTATCCTATCCTCTATCGTCTCCTATCCTCTATCCTATCCAATCCCCTATCGGATCCTCTATCCTATCCTATCCTCTATCCTATCCTATCCTCAATCCTATCATATCCTCTCTCCTATCCTATCCTCTATCCTATCCTCTATCCTATCCTATCCTCTATCCTATCCTATACTGTATCCTATCCTATCCTCTATCCTATCCTATCCTCTATGCTATTCCATCCTCTATCCTATCCTATGCTCTACCCTCAATCCTATTCTCTATCCTATCCTATTCTCTATCCTATCCTATCCTCAATCCTATCCTATCCTCTATCCTATCCTATCCTCAATCCTATCCTATCCTCAATCCTATCCTATCCTCTATCCTATCCTATCCTCTATCCTATCCTCTATCCTATACTATCCTCTATCCTATCCTATCCTCTATCCTATCCTTTCTTCTATCCTATCCTATCCTCTATTCTATCCTATCCTCCATCGTCTCCTGTCCTCTATCCTATCCAATCTCCTATCCTATCCTCTATCCTATCCAATGCCCTATCGGATCCTCTATCCTATCCAATGCCCTATCGGATCCTCTATCCTATCCTATCCTCTATCCTCTATCCTATCCTCAATCCTATCCTATCCTCTATCCTATCCTATCCTCTATTATATCCTATCCTCTATCCTATCCTATCCTCAATCCTATCCTATCCTCTATCCTATCCTATCCTCTATACTATTCTATACTCTATCCTGTCCTATCCTATCCAATCCCCTATCCTATCCTATACTCTATCCTATCCTATCCGCTATCCTATCCTCTCTCCTCAATCCTATAACATCCTCTATCCTATCCTATACTCTATCCTATCCCATCCACTATCCTATCCTATCCTCTATCCTATCCTATCCTCTATCCTATCCTATCCCCTATCCTATCCTATCCTCTATCCTATCCTCTATCCTATCCTCTATCCTATCCTATCCTCTATCCTATCCTATACTCTATCCTATCCTATCCTCAATCCTATCCTATCCTCTATCCTATCCCATCCTCTATCCTATCCTATGCTCTATCCTCAATCCTATTCTCTATCCTATCCTATCCTCTATCCTATCCTATACTCTATCCTATCCTATCCTCTATACTATCCTATCCTCTATCCTATCCTATCCAATCCCCTATCCTATCCTCTATTCGATCCTATCCTCTATCCTATCGTATCCTCTATCGTATCCTATCCTCTATCCTATCCAATGCTCTATCCTATCCTCTATCCTATCCTATCCTCTATCCTATCCTATCCTCTCTCCTATCCTATCCTGTATCCTATCGTATCCTCTATCCTATCCGATCCTCTATCGTATCCTATCCTCTATCCTATCCTCTATCCTATCCTATCCTCAATCCTATCCTATCCTCTATCCTATCCTATCCTCTATGCTATCCCATCCTCTGTCCTATCCTATGCTCTATCCTATCCTTTCCTCTATACTATCCTATCCTCTATTCTATCCTATCCTCTATCGTCTCCTATCCTCTATCCTATCCAATCCCCTATCGGATCCTCTATCCTATCCTATCCTCTATACTATCCTATCCTCAATCCTATCATATCCTCTCTCCTATCCTATCCTCTATCCTATCCTCTATCCTATCCTATCCTCTATCCTATCCTATACTGTATCCTATCCTATCCTCTATCCTATCCTATCCTCTATGCTATTCCATCCTCTATCCTATCCTATGCTCTACCCTCAATCCTATTCTCTATCCTATCCTATCCTCTATCCTATCCTATCCTCAATCCTATCCTATCCTCTATCCTATCCTATCCTCTATCCTATTCTATACTATATCCTATCCTATCCTATCCAATCCCCTATCCTATCCTCTATTCGATCCTATCCTCTATCCTATCCTTTCCTCTATAATATCGCATCCTCTATCCTATCCTGTCCTCGATCATATAATATCATCCATCCTCTCCTATTCTCTATCCTACCCTATCCTATCCTCTATCGTATCCTATCCTCTATCCTATCCAATCCTATATCCTATACTCTATCCTCTCCTATCCTCTATCCTATCCTCTCTCCTCAATCCTATAATATCCTCTATCCTATCCTATACTCTATCCTATCCCATCCACTATCCTATCCTATCCTCTATCCTATCCTATCCTCTATCCTATCCTATCCATTATCCTATCCTATCCTCTATCCTATCGTATACTCTATCCTATCCTCCATCCTATCCTATCCTCTATCCTATCCTATCCTCTATCCTATCCTTTCCTCTATCCGATCCTATCCTCTATTCTATCCTATCCTCCATCGTCTCCTGTCCTCTATCCTATCCAATCCCCTATCCTATCCTCTATCGTCTCCTATCCTCTATCCTATCCAATCCCCTATCGGATCCTCTATCCTATCCTATCCTCAATCCTATCCTATCCTCAATCCTATCCTATCCTCTATCCTATCCTATCCTCTATGGTATCCCATCCTCTATCCTATCCTATGCTCTACCCTCAATCCTATTCTCTATCCTATCCTATCCTCAATCCTATCCTATCCTCTATCCTATCCTATCCTCTATGCTATCCCATCCTCTATCCTATCCTATGCTCTATCCTATCCTTTCCTCTATACTATCCTATCCTATCCTCTATCGTCTCCTATCCTCTATCCTATCCAATCCCCTATCGGACCCTCTATCCTATCCTATCCTCTATCCTATCCTATACTCTATCCTATCCTATCCTATCCAATCCCCTATCCTATTCTCAATCCTATCCTATCTTCTATCCTATCCTATCCTCTATGCTATCCCATCCTGTATCCTATCCTATGCTCTATCCTCAATCCTATTCCCTATCGTACCCTATCCTCTATCCTATCGTATCCTCTATACTATCGTATCCTCTATCCTATCGTGTCCTCGATCCTATAATATCATTCATCCTATCCTATTCTCTACCCTACCCTATCCTATCCTCTATCGTATACTATCCTCTATCCTATCCTATCCACTATCCTATCCTATCCTCTATTCTATCCTTTCCTCTATCCTATCCTATCCTCCATTCTATCCTATCCTCCATCGTCTCCTGTCCTGTATCCTATCCAATCCCCTATCCTATCCTCTATCGTCTCCTATCCTCTATCCTATCCAATCCCCTATCCGATCCTCTATCCTATCCTATCCTCTATCCTATCCTATCCTCAATCCTATCGTATCCTCTCTCCTATCCTATTCTCTATCCTATCCTCTATCCTATCCTATCCTCTATCCTATCCTATACTGTATCCTATCCTATCCTCTATCCTATCCTATCCTGTATCCTATGCTATCCTCAATCCTATCCTATCCTCTATCCTATCCTATCCTCTATGCTATCCCATCCTCTATCCTATCCTATGCTCTATCCTATCCTTTCCTCTATACTATCCTATCCTATCCTCTATCGTCTCCTATCCTCTATCCTATCCAATCCCCTATCGGACCCTCTATCATATCCTATCCTCTATCCTATCCTATACTCTATCCTATCCTATCCTATCCAATCCCCTATCCTATTCTCAATCCTATCCTATCTTCTATCCTATCCTATCCTCTATGCTATCCCATCCTGTATCCTATCCTATGCTCTATCCTCAATCCTATTCCCTATCGTACCCTATCCTCTATCCTATCGTATCCTCTATACTATCGTATCCTCTATCCTATCGTGTCCTCGATCCTATAATATCATTCATCCTATCCTATTCTCTACCCTACCCTATCCTATCCTCTATCGTATACTACCCTCTATCCTATCCTATCCACTATCCTATCCTATCCTCTATTCTATCCTTTCCTCTATCCTATCCTATCCTCCATTCTATCCTATCCTCCATCGTCTCCTGTCCTGTATCCTATCCAATCCCCTATCCTATCCTCTATCGTCTCCTATCCTCTATCCTATCCAATCCCCTATCCGATCCTCTATCCTATCCTATCCTCTATCCTATCCTATCCTCAATCCTATCGTATCCTCTCTCCTATCCTATTCTCTATCCTATCCTCTATCCTATCCTATCCTCTATCCTATCCTATACTGTATCCTATCCTATCCTCTATCCTATCCTATCCTGTATCCTATGCTATCCTCAATCCTATCCTATCCTCTATCCTATCCTATCCTCTATGCTATCCCATCCTCTATCCTATCCTATGCTCTACCCTCAATCCTATTCTCTATCCTATCCTATCCTCTATCCTATCCTATACTCTATCCTATCCTATCCTCTATACTATCCTATCCTCTATCCTATCCTATACTCTATCCTATCCTATCCTATCCAATCCCCTATCCTATTCTCCATCCTACCCTATCTTCTATCCTATCCTATCCTCTATGCTATCCCATCCTGTATCCTATCCTATGCTCTATCCTCAATCCTATTCCCTATCGTACCCTATCCTCTATCCTATCCTATACTCTATCCTATCCTATACTCTATCCTATCCCATCCACTATCCTATCCTATCCTCTATCCTATCCTATACTCTATCCTATCCCATCCACTATCCTATCCTATCCTCTATCCTATCCTATCCTCTATCCTATCCTATCCATTATCCTATCCTATCCTCTATCCTATCGTATACTCTATCCTATCCTCTTTCCTATCCTATCCTCTATCCTCTAGCCTATCCTCTATCCTATCCTTTCCTCTATCCTATCCTATCCTCTATTCTATCCTATCCTCCATCGTCTCCTGTCCTCTATCCTATCCAATCCCCTATCCTATCCTCTATTCGATCCTATCCTCTATCCTATCGTATCCTCTATACTATCGTATCCTCTAACCTATCGTGTCCTCGATCCTATAATATCATTCATCTTATCCTATTCTCTATCCGACCCTATCCTATCCTCTATCGTATCCTATCCTCTATCCTATCCTATCCTCTATCGTATCCTATCCGCTATCGTCTCCTGTCCTCTATCCTGTCCAATCCTCTATCCTATTCTCTATCGTCAACTATCCTATATCCTATCCAATCACCTATCCGATCCTCTATATTATTCTCTTTACTATCCTGTTCTCTATCCTATCCTATCCTCTATCCTATCCTATCCTCTATCGTATCCTATCCTCTAACCTATCCAATCCTCTATCCTATCCTCTATCCTATCCTAGCCTCTATCCTATCCTATCCTCCCTCCTATCCTATCCTCTATCGTATCCTATCCTCTATCCTATCCGATCCTCTACCGTATCCTATCCTCTATCCTATCCTATTCTCCATCCTATCCTATCCTCTATCCTATCCTGTCTCCTCAATCCTATAATATCCTCTATCCTATCCTATACTCTATCCTATCCCATCCACTATGCTATCCTATCCTCTATCGTATCCTATCCTCTATCCTATCCTATCCATTATCCTATCCTATCCTCTATCCTATCGCATAGTCTATCCTATCCTCTATCCTATCCTATCCTCTATCCTATCCTACCCTCTATCCTATCCTCTAGCCTATCCTTTCCTCTATCCTATCCTATCCTCTATTCTATCCTATCCTCCATCGTCTCCTGTCCTCTATCCTATCCAATCCCCTATCCTATCCTGTATCGTCTCCTATCCTCTATCCTATCCAATCCCCTATCGGATCCTCTGTCCTATCCTATCCTCAATACTATCCTATCCTCAATCCTATCCTATCCTCTATCCTATCCTATCCTCTATCCTATCCTATCCTCTATCCTATCCTATCCTCTATGCTATCCCATCCTCTATCCTATCCTATCCTCTATCATATCCTATCCTCTATCCTATCGTATCCTCTATCCTATCCTATCCTCTATCCTATGCTCTATCCTCAATCCTATGCTCTATCCTATCCTATCCTCTATCCTATCCTATTCTCTATCCTATCCTATACTCTATCCTATCCTATCCTCAATCCTATCGTATCCTCTATCCTATCCCATCCTCTATCCTATCCTATGCTCTATCCTCAATCCTATTCTCTATCCTATCCTATCGTCTATCCTATCCTATCCTCAATCCTATCCTATCCTCTCTCCTATCCTATCCTCTATCCTATCCTCTATCCTATCCTCTATCCTATCCTATCCTCTATCCTATCGTATACTCTATCCTATCCTATCCTCAATCCTATCCTATCCTCTATCCTATCTCATCCTCTATCCTATCCTATGCTCTATCCTCAATCCTATTCTCTATCCTATCCTATCCTCTATCCTATCCTATACTCTATCCTATCCTATTCTCTATACTAGCCTATCCTCTATCCTATCCTATACTCTATCCTATCCTATTCTCTATACTATCCTATCCTCTATCCTATCCTATACTCTATCCTATCCTATCCTATCCAATCCCCTATCCTATTCTCTGTCGTCAAATATCCTATTTCATATCCAATCCCCTATCCGATCCTCTATCCTATCCTCTTTACTATCCTGTTCTCTATCCTATCCTATCCTCTATCCTATCCTATCCTCTACCCTATCCTATTCTCAATCCTATCCTATCCTCAATCCTATCCTATCCTCTATCCTATCCTATCCTCTATCCTATCCTCTATCCTATCCGATCCTCTATCGTATCCTATCCTCTATTCTATCCTATCCTCTATCCTATCCTATCCTCTATCCTATCCTATCCTCTATCCTATCCTATCCTCTATCCTATCCTATCCTCTTTCCTATGCTCTATCCTCAATCCTATCCTCTATCCTATCCTATCCTCTATCCTATCCTATCCTCTATGCTCTCCCATCCTCTATCCTATCGTATCCTCTATCCTATCCTATCCTCTATCCTATCCTATCCTCTATCCTATCCTATCCTCTATCCTATCCTATCCTCTATCCTATCCTATCCTCTATCCTATCCTATCCTCTATCCTATCCTATCCTCTATCCTATGCTCTATCCTCAATCCTATCCTCTATCCTATCCTATCCTATATCCTATCCTAGCCTCTATCCTATCCTATCCTCTCTCCTATCCAATCCTCTATCCTATCCTATCCTCTATCCTATCCGATCCTCTATCGTATCCTATCTTCTATCCTATCCTATTCTCCATCCTATCCTATCCTCTTTCCTATCCTATCCTCTATCCTATCCTATCCTCTATGCTATCCCATCCTCTATCCTATACTATGTTCTATCCTAACCTATCCTCTATCCTATCCTATCCTCTATCCTATCCTATCCTCTATCCTATCCTATCCTCTATCGTATCCTATCCTCAATCCTATCCTATCCTCTATACTATCCTATCCTCTATGCTATCCTATCCTCTATCCTATCCTATCCTATATCCTATCCTAGCCTCTATCCTATCCTATCCTCTCTCCTATCCAATCCTCTATCCTATCCTATCCTCTATCCTATCCGATCCTCTATCGTATCCTATCTTCTATCCTATCCTATTCTCCATCCTATCCTATCCTCTATCCTATCCTATCCTCTATCCTATCCTATCCTCTATCCTATCCTATCCTCTATCCTATCCTACCCTCTATCCTATCCTATCCTCTATCCTATCCAATCCCCTATCCTATCCTCTATCGTCTCCTATCCTCTATCCTATCCAATCCCCTATCGGATCCTCCATCCTATCCAATCCTCTATCCTATCCTATCCTCAATCCTATCCTATCCTCTATCCTATCCTACCCTCTATTATATCCTATCCTCTATCCTATCCTATCCTCAATCCTATCCTATCCTCAATCCTATCCTATCCTCTATCCTATCCTATCCTCTATCCTATCCTATCCTCTATCCTATCCTATCCTCTATCCTATCCTATCCTCTATCCTATCCTATCCTCTATCCTATCCTATCCTCTATCCTATCCTATCCTCTATTCTATCCTATCCTCTATCCTATGCTCTATCCTCAATCCTATCCTCTATCCTATCCTATCCTCTATCCTATCCTATCCTCTATGCTATCCCATCCTCTATCCTATCCTATGCTCTATCCTCAATCCTATTCTCTATCCTATCCTATCCTCTATTATATCCGATCCTCTATCGTATCCTATCCTCTATCCTATCCTATTCTCTATCCTATCCTATCCTCTATCCTATCCTCTCTCCTCAATCCTATAATATCCTCTATCCTATCCCATCCACTATCCTATCCTATCCTCTATCCTATCCTATCCTATATCCTATCCTAGCCTCTATCCTATCCTATCCTCTCTCCTATCCAATCCTCTATCCTATCCTATCCTCTATCCTATCCGATCCTCTATCGTATCCTATCTTCTATCCTATCCTATTCTCCATCCTATCCTATCCTCTTTCCTATCCTATCCACTATCCTATCCTATCCTCTATCCTATCCGATCCTTTATCGTATCCTATCCTCTATCCTATCCTATTCTCTATCCTATCCTATCCTCTATCCTATCCTCTCTCCTCAATCCTATAATATCCTCTATCCTATCCTATACTCTATCCTATCCCATCCACTATCCTATCCTATCCTCTATCCTATCCTATCCTCTATCCTATCCTATCCTCTCTCCTATCCTATCCTCTATCCTATCCTATCCTCTATCCTATCCTATCCTCAATCCTATCCTATCCTCTATCCTATCCTATCCTCTATGCTATGCCATCCTCTATCCTATTCTATCCTCTATCCTACCCTATCCTCTATCGTATCCTATCCTCTATCCTATCCTATCCTCTATCCTATGCTCTATCCTCAATCCTATTCTCCATCCTATCCTATCCTCTATCCTATCCTATCCCCTATCCTATCCTATCCTCTATCCCATCCTATCCTCTATCCTATCCTTCCCTCTATCCTATTCTATCCTTTCCTCTATCCTATCCTATCCTATATTCTATCCTATCCTCCATCGTCTCCTGTCCTCTATCCTATCCAATCCCCTATCTTATCCTCTATCGTCTCCTATCCTCTATCCTATCCAATCCCCTATCGGATCCTCCATCCTATCCTATCCTCTATCCTATCCTATACTCTATCCTATCCTATCCTATCCAATCCCCTATCCTATCCTCTAGTCGATCCTATCCTCTATCCTATCGTTTCCTCTATCGTATCCTATCCTCTATCCTATCCGATCCCCTATCCTATCCTATCCTCTATCCCATCCTATCCTCTATCCTATCCTTTCCTCTATCCTATCCTATCCTATATTCTATCCTATCCTCCATCGTCTCCTGTCCTCTATCCTCTGCTCTATCCTATCCAATGCCCTATCGGATCATCTATCCTATCCTATCCTATCCTCTATCCTATCCTATCCTCAATCCTATCCTATCCTCTATCCTATCCTATCCCCAATTCTATCCTATCCTCTATCCTATCCTATCCTCAATCCTATCCTATCCTCTATCCTATCCTATCCCCCATTCTATCCTATCCTCTATCCTATCCTATCCTCAATCCTATCCTATCCTCTATCCCATCCTATCCTCTATCCTATCCTTTCCTCTATCCTATCCTATCCTTTCCTCTATCCTATCCTATCCTATATTCTATCCTATCCTCCATGGTCTCCTGTCCTCTATCCTCTGCTCTATCCTATCCAATGCCCTATCGGTTCATCTATCCTATCCTATCCTATCCTCTATCCTATCCTATCCTCAATCCTATCCTATCCTCTATCCTATCCTATCCCCAATTCTATCCTATCCTCTATCCTATCCTATCCTCAATCCTATCCTATCCTCTATCCTATCCTATCCCCCATTCTATCCTATCCTCTACCCTATCCTGTCCTCAATCCTATCCTATCCTCTATCCTATCCTATCCTCTATCCTACTCTATACTCTATCCTATCCTATCCTATCCAATCCCCTATCCTATCCTCTATTCGATCCTATCCTCTATCCTATCCTATCCTCTATAATATCGCATCCTCTATCCTATCCTGTCCTCGGTCATATAATATCATCCATCCTATCCTATTCTCTATCCTACCCAATCCTATCCTCTATCGTATCCTATCCTCTAACCTATCCAATCCTATATCCTATACTCTATCCTATCCTATCCTCTATCCTATCCTATACTCATTCAGATCCTATCCTCTTTCCTATCCTATCCTCTATCCTATGCTCTATCCTATCCTATCCTCTATCCTATCCAATGCTCTATCCTATCCTCTATCCTATCCTATCCTCTATCCTATCCTATCCTCTCTCCTATCCTATCCTCTATCCTATCCTATCCTCTATCCTATCCGATCCTTTATCGTATCCTATCCTCTATCCTATCCTATTCTCTATCCTATCCTATCCTCTATCCTATCCTCTCTCCTCAATCCTATAATATCCTCTATCCTATCCTATACTCTATCCTATCCTTTCCTCTATCCTATCCTATCCTCTATTAAATCCTATCCTCCATCGTCTCCTGTCCTCTATCCTATCCAATCCCCTATCCTATCCTCTATCGTCTCCTATCCTCTATCCTATCCAATCCCCTATCGGATCCTCTATCCTATCCTATCCGCAATCCTATCCTATTCTCAATCCTATCCTATTCTCTATCCTATCCTATCCTCTATGCTATCACATCCTCTATCCTATACTATGCTCTATCCTATCCTATCCTCTATCCTATCCTATCCTCTATCCTATCCTATCCTCCATCCTATCCTATCCTCTATCCTATCCTATCCTCTATGCTATGCCATCCTCTATCCTATTCTATCCTCTATCCTACCCTATCCTCTATCCTATCCCATCCTCTATCCTATCCTATCCTCTATCCTATCCTATCCTCTATCCTATCCTATCCTCTATCCTATCCTATCCTCTATCCTATGCTCTATCCTCAATCCTATCCTCTATCCTATCCTATCCTATATCCTATCCTATCCTCTATCCTATCCTTACCTCTATCCTATCCTATCCTCAATTCTATCCTATCCTCCATCGTCTCCTGTCCTCTATCCTCTCCTTACCTCTATCCTATCCTCCATCGTCTCCTGTCCTCAATCCTATCCTATCCTCTATCCTATCCTCTCCTCTATGCTATCCCATCCTCTATCCTATCCTATCCTCTATCGTATCCTATCCTCTATCCTATCCTATCCTCTATCGTATCCTATCCGCTATCGTCTCCTGTCCTCTATCCTGTCCAATCCCCTATCCTATTCTCTATCGTCAACTATCCTATATCCTATCCAATCCCCCATCCGATCCTCTATGTAATCCTCTTTACTATCCTCTTCTCTATCCTATCCTATCCTCTATCCTATCCTATCCTCTATCGTATCCTATCCTCTATCCTATCCAATCCTCTATTCTATCCTCTATCCTATCCTATCCTCTATCCTATCCTATCCTCTCTCCTATCCTAACCTCTATCCTATCCTATCCTCTATCGTATCCTATCCTCTATCCTATCCTATCCTCTATCGTATCCTATCCGCTATCGTATCCTGTCCTCTATCCTGTCCAATCCCCTATCCTATTCTCTATCGTCAACTATCCTATATCCTATCCAATCCCCTATCCGATCCTCTATATCATCCTCCATACTATCCTCTTCTCTATCCTATCCTATCCTCTATCCTATCCTATCCTCTATCGTATCCTATCCTCTATCCTATCCAATCCTCTATTCTATCCTCTATCCTATCCTATGCTCTATCCTATCCTATCCTCTCTCCTATCCTATCCTCTATCCTATCCAATCCTCTATCCTATCCGATCCTCTATCGTATCCTATTCTCTATCCTATCCTATTCTCCATCCTATCCTATCCTCAATCCTATCCTATCCTCTATCCTATCCTATCCTCTATCCTATTCTATACACTATCCTAACCAATCCACAATCCTATCCTATCCTCTATCCTATCATATCCACTGTCCTATCCAATCCCCTATCCTATCCTCTATCCAATCCTATCCTCTATTATATCCTATCCTCTATCCTATCCTATCCTCCATCCTATCCTATCCTCTATCCTATCCTATCCTCTATCCTATCCAAACCCCTATCCTATCCTCTATCCGATCCTATTCTCCATTCTATCCTCTATCATATCCTATACTCTATCCTATCCAATCCTATATCCTATCCTTTCCTCTATCCTATCCTATCCTCTATCCTATCCTATACCCTATCCTACCCCATCCTCTATCCTATCCTATCCTCTATCCTATCCTATCCTCTATCCTATCCTATCCTATCCTCTATCCTATCCTATCCTCTATCCTATCCTATCCTCTATCATATCCTATCCTCTATCCTACCCAATCCTCTATCCTATCCTATCCTCTATCCTCTATCGTATCCTATCCTCTAAGCTATCCTATCCTCTATCCTATCCCATCCTATATCCTATACTCTATCCTATCCTATACTCTATCTTATCCTATCCTATCCAATCCCCTATCCTATCCTCTAATCGATCCTATCCTCTATCCTATCGTATCCTCTATCGTATCCTATCCTCTATCCTATCCGATCCCCTATCCTATCCTATCCTCTATCCTATCCTATCCTCCATCCTATCCTTTCCTCTATCCTATCCTATCCTCTATTCTATCCTATCCTCCATCGTCTCCTGTCCTCTATCCTATCCAATCCCCTATCTTATCCTCTATCGTCTCCTATCCTCTATCCTGTGCAATCCTCTATCGGATCCTCCATCCTATCCTATCCTCTATCGGATCCTCCATCCTATCCTATCCTCTATCCTATCCTATCCTCAATCCTATCCTATCCTCTATCCTATCCTATCCTCTATCCTATCCTATCCTCTATCCAATCCAATCCTATACCCTATACTCTATCCTATCCTATCCTCAATCCTATCCTATCCTCTTTCCTATCCTATCCTCTATCCTATGCTCTATCCTATCCTATCCTCTATCCTATGCTCTATCCTATCCTATCCTCTATCCTATCCAATGCTCTATCCTATCCTCTATCCTATCCTATCCTCTATCCTATCCTATCCTCTCTCCTATCCTGTCCTCTATCCTATCCTATCCTCTATCCTATCCGATCCTCTATCGTATCCTATCCTCTATCCTATCCTATACTCTATCCTATCCCATCCACTATCCTATCCCATCCTCTATCCTATCCTATCCTCTATCCTATCCTATCCTCTATCCTATCCTATCCCCTATCCTATCCTATCCTCTATCCTACCCTATACTCTATCCTATCCTCAATCCTATCCTATCCTCTATCCTATTCTATCCTCTATCCTATCCTTTCCTCTACCCTATCCTATCCTCTATTATATCCTATCCTCCATCGTCTCCTGTCCTCTATAATATCCAATCCCCTATCCTATCCTCTATCGTCTCCTATCCTCTATCCTATCCAATCCCCTATCGGATCCTCTATCCTATCCTATCCGCAATCCTATCCTATTCTCAATCCTATCCTATTCTCTATCCTATCCTATCCTCTATGCTATCACATCCTCTATCCTATACTATGCTCTATCCTAGCCTATCCTCTATCCTACCCTATCCTCTATCCTATCCTATCCTCTATCCTATCCTATCCTCTATACTATGCTCTATCCTCAATCCTATCCTCTATCCTATCCTATCCTCTATCCTATCCTATCCTCTATCCTATCCTATCCTGTATCCTATCCTTTCCTCTATCCTATCCTATCCTCTATTCTATCCTATCCTCCATCGTCTCCTGTCCTCTATCCTATCCAATCTCCTATCCTATACTCTATCCTATCCAATGCCCTATCGGATCCTCTATCCTATCCTATCCTCAATCCTATCCTATCCTCTATCCTATCCTATCCCCAATTCTATCCTATCCTCAATCCTATCCTATCCTCTATCCTATTCTATACTCTATCCTGTCCTATCCTATCCAATCCCCTATCCTATCCTCTATTCGATCCTTTCCTCTATCCTAACCTATCCTCTATAATATCGCATCCTCTATCCTATCCTGTCCTCGGTCATATAATATCATCCATCCTATCCTATGCTCTATCCTACCCTATCCTATCCTCTATCGTATCCTATCCTCTATCCAATCCAATCCTATATCCTATACTCTATCCTATCCTATCCTCTATCCTATCCTATCCTCAATCCTATCCTATCCTCTCTCCTATCCTATCCTCTATCCTATCCTATCCTCTATCCTATCCGATCCTCTATCGTATCCTATCCTCTATCCTATCCTATTCTCTATCCTATCCTATCCTCTATCCTATCCTCTCTCCTCAATCCTATAATATCCTCTATCCTATCCTATACTCTATCCTATCCCATCCACTATCCTATCCTATCCTCTATCCTATCCTATCCTCCATCCTATCCTATCCTCTATCCTATCCTATCCCCTATCCTAACCTATCCTCTATCCTACCCTATACTTTATCCTATCCTCTATCCTATCCTATCCTCTATCCTATCCTATCCTCTATCCTATCCTATCCTCTATCCTATCCTATCCTCTATCCTATCCTATCCTCTATCCTATCCGATCCTCTATCGTATCCTATCCTCTATCCTATCCTATTCTCTATCCTATCCTATCCTCTATCCTATCCTCTCTCCTCAATCTTATAATATCCTCTATCCTATCCTATACTCTATCCTATCCCATCCACTATCCTATCCTATCCTCTATCCTATCCTATCCTCCATCCTATCCTATCCTCTATCCTATCCTATCCCCTATCCTAACCTATCCTCTATCCTACCCTACACTTTATCCTATCCTCTATCCTATCCTATCCTCTATCCTATCCTATCCTCTATCCTATCCTTTCCTCTATCCTATCCTATCCTCTATTATATCCTATCCTCCATCGTCTCCTGTCCTCTATCCTATCCAATCCCCTATCCTATCCTCTATCGTCTCCTATCCTCTAGCCTATCCTATCCTCTATCCTATCCGATCCTCTATCGTATCCTATCCTCTATCCTATCCTATTCTCTATCCTATCCTATCCTCTATCCTATCCTCTCTCCTCAATCCTATAATATCCTCTATCCTATCCTATACTCTATCCTACCCCATCCACTATCCTATCCTATCCTCTATCCTATCCTATCATCTATCCTATCCTATCCTCTATCCTATCCTATCCCCTATCCTATCCTATCCTCTATCCTACCCTATACTCTATCCTATCCTCAATCCTATCCTATCCTCTATCCTATTCTATCCTCTATCCTATCCTTTCCTCTATCCTATCCTATCCTCAATCCTATCCTATCCTCTATCCTATCCTATCCCCAATTCTATCCTATCCTCTATCCCATCCTATCCTCAATCCTATCCTATCCTCTATCCTATCCTATCCTCTATCCTATTCTATACTCTATCCTATCCTATCCTATCCAATCCCCTATCCTATCCTCTATTCGATCCTTTCCTCTATCCTTTCCTATCCTCTATAATATCGCATCCTCTATCCTATCCTGTCCTCGGTCATATAATATCATCCATCCTATCCTATTCTCTATCCTACCCTATCCTATCCTCTATGGTATCCTATCCTCTATCCAATCCAATCCTATACCCTATACTCTATCCTATCCTATCCTCAATCCTATCCTATCCTCTTTCCTATCCTATCCTCTATCCTATGCTCTATCCTATCCTATCCTCTATCCTATCCAATGCTCTATCCTATCCTCTATCCTATCCTATCCTCTATCCTATCCTATCCTCTCTCCTATCCTATCCTCTATCCTATCCTATCCTCTATCCTATCCGATCCTCTATCGTATCCTATCCTCTATCCTATCCTATAGTCTATCCTACCCTATCCTCTATCCTATCCTATCCTCTATCCTATCCTATCCTCTATACTATGCTCTATCCTCAATCCTATCCTCTATCCTATCCTATCCTCTATCCTATCCTATCCTCTATCCTATCCTATCCTGTATCCTATCCTTTCCTCTATCCTATCCTATCCTCTATTCTATCCTATCCTCCATCGTCTCCTGTCCTCTATCCTATCCAATCTCCTATCCTATACTCTATCCTATCCAATGCCCTATCGGATCCTCTATCCTATCCTATCCTCAATCCTATCCTATCCTCTATCCTATCCTATCCCCAATTCTATCCTATCCTCAATCCTATCCTATCCTCTATCCTATTCTATACTCTATCCTGTCCTATCCTATCCAATCCCCTATCCTATCCTCTATTCGATCCTTTCCTCTATCCTAACCTATCCTCTATAATATCGCATCCTCTATCCTATCCTGTCCTCGGTCATATAATATCATCCATCCTATCCTATGCTCTATCCTACCCTATCCTATCCTCTATCGTATCCTATCCTCTATCCAATCCAATCCTATATCCTATACTCTATCCTATCCTATCCTCTATCCTATCCTATCCTCAATCCTATCCTATCCTCTCTCCTATCCTATCCTCTATCCTATCCTATCCTCTATCCTATCCGATCCTCTATCGTATCCTATCCTCTATCCTATCCTATTCTCTATCCTATCCTATCCTCTATCCTATCCTCTCTCCTCAATCCTATAATATCCTCTATCCTATCCTATACTCTATCCTATCCCATCCACTATCCTATCCTATCCTCTATCCTATCCTATCCTCCATCCTATCCTATCCTCTATCCTATCCTATCCCCTATCCTAACCTATCCTCTATCCTACCCTATACTTTATCCTATCCTCTATCCTATCCTATCCTCTATCCTATCCTATCCTCTATCCTATCCAATCCTCTATCCTATCCTATCCTCTATCCTATCCTATCCTCTATCCTATCCGATCCTCTATCGTATCCTATCCTCTATCCTATCCTATTCTCTATCCTATCCTATCCTCTATCCTATCCTCTCTCCTCAATCTTATAATATCCTCTATCCTATCCTATACTCTATCCTATCCCATCCACTATCCTATCCTATCCTCTATCCTATCCTATCCTCCATCCTATCCTATCCTCTATCCTATCCTATCCCCTATCCTAACCTATCCTCTATCCTACCCTACACTTTATCCTATCCTCTATCCTATCCTATCCTCTATCCTATCCTATCCTCTATCCTATCCTTTCCTCTATCCTATCCTATCCTCTATTATATCCTATCCTCCATCGTCTCCTGTCCTCTATCCTATCCAATCCCCTATCCTATCCTCTATCGTCTCCTATCCTCTAGCCTATCCTATCCTCTATCCTATCCGATCCTCTATCGTATCCTATCCTCTATCCTATCCTATTCTCTATCCTATCCTATCCTCTATCCTATCCTCTCTCCTCAATCCTATAATATCCTCTATCCTATCCTATACTCTATCCTACCCCATCCACTATCCTATCCTATCCTCTATCCTATCCTATCATCTATCCTATCCTATCCTCTATCCTACCCTATACTCTATCCTATCCTCAATCCTATCCTATCCTCTATCCTATTCTATCCTCTATCCTATCCTTTCCTCTATCCTATCCTATCCTCAATCCTATCCTATCCTCTATCCTATCCTATCCCCAATTCTATCCTATCCTCTATCCCATCCTATCCTCAATCCTATCCTATCCTCTATCCTATCCTATCCTCTATCCTATTCTATACTCTATCCTATCCTATCCTATCCAATCCCCTATCCTATCCTCTATTCGATCCTTTCCTCTATCCTTTCCTATCCTCTATAATATCGCATCCTCTATCCTATCCTGTCCTCGGTCATATAATATCATCCATCCTATCCTATTCTCTATCCTACCCTATCCTATCCTCTATGGTATCCTATCCTCTATCCAATCCAATCCTATACCCTATACTCTATCCTATCCTATCCTCAATCCTATCCTATCCTCTTTCCTATCCTATCCTCTATCCTATGCTCTATCCTATCCTATCCTCTATCCTATCCAATGCTCTATCCTATCCTCTATCCTATCCTATCCTCTATCCTATCCTATCCTCTCTCCTATCCTATCCTCTATCCTATCCTATCCTCTATCCTATCCGATCCTCTATCGTATCCTATCCTCTATCCTATCCTATAGTCTATCCTATCCCATCCACTATCCTATCCTATCCTCTATCCTATCCTTTCCTCTATCCCATCCTATCCTCTATTATATCCTATCCTCCATCGTCTCCTGTCCTCTATCCTATCCAATCCACTATCCTATCCTCTATCGTCTCCTATCCTCTATCCTATCCTATCCTCTATCCTATCCGATCCTCTATCGTATCCTATCCTCTATCCTATCCTATTCTCTATCCTATCCTATCCTCTATCCTATCCTCTCTCCTCAATCCTATAATATCCTCTATCCTATCCTATACTCTATCCTATCCCATCCACTATCCTATCCTATCCTCTATCCTATCCTATCATCTATCCTATCCTATCCTCTATCCTATCCTATCCCCTATCCTATCCTATCCTCTATCCTACCCTATACTCTATCCTATCCTCAATCCTATCCTATCCTCTATCCTATTCTATCCTCTATCCTATCCTTTCCTCTATCCTATCCTATCCTCTATTATATCCTATCCTCCATCGTCTCCTGTCCTCTATAATATCCAATCCCCTATCCTATCCTCTATCGTCTCCTATCCTCTATCCTATCCAATCCCCTATCGGATCCTCTATCCTATCCTATCCGCAATCCTATCCTATTCTCAATCCTATCCTATTCTCTATCCTATCCTATCCTCTATGCTATCACATCCTCTATCCTATACTATGCTCTATCCTAGCCTATCCTCTATCCTACCCTATCCTCTATCCTATCCTATCCTCTATCCTATCCTATCCTCTATCCTATGCTCTATCCTCAATCCTATCCACTATCCTATCCGATCCTCTATCCTATCCTATCCTCTATCCTATCCTATCCTGTATCCTATCCTTTCCTCTATCCTATCCTATCCTCTATTCTATCCTATCCTCCATCGTCTCCTGTCCTCTATCCTATCCAATCTCCTATCCTATACTCTATCCTATCCAATGCCCTATCGGATCCTCTATCCTATCCTATCCTCTATCCTATCCTATCCTCAATCCTATCCTATCCTCTATCCTATCCTATCCCCAATTCTATCCTAGCCTCAATCCTGTCCTATCCTCTATCCTATCCTATCCCCAATTCTATCCTATCCTCTATCCTATCCTATCCTCAATCCTATCCTATCCTCTATCCTATTCTATCATCTATCCTATCCTATCCTCTATCCTATCCTATCCCCTAGCCTATCCTATCCTCTATCCTACCCTATACTCTATCCTTTCCTCAATCCTATCCTATCCTCTATCCTATTCTATCCTCTATCCTATCCTTTCCTCTATCCTATCCTATCCTCTATTATATCCTATCCTCCATCGTCTCCTGTCCTCTATCCTATCCAATCCCCTATCCTATCCTCTATCGTCTCCTATCCTCTATCCTATCCAATAACCTATCCTATCCTCTATCCTATTCTATCATCAATCCTATCCTATCCTCTATCCTATCCTTTCCTCTATCCTATCCTTTCCTCTATCCTATCCTATCCTCTATTCTATCCTATCCTCCATCGTCTCCTGTCCTCTATCCTATCCAATCCCCTATCCTATCCTCTATCGTCTCCTATCCTCTATCCTATCCAATCCCCTATCGGATACTCTATCCTATCCTATCCGCAATCCTATCCTATTCTCAATTCTATCCTATTCTCTACCCTATCCTATCCTCTATGCTATCACATCCTCTATCCAATACTATGCTCTATCCTATCCTATCCTCTATCCTATCCTATCCTCTATCCTATCCTATCCTCAATCCTATCCTATCCTCTATCCTATCCTATCCTCTATGCTATGCCATCCTCTATCCTATCCTATCCTCTATCCTACCCTATCCTCTATCCTATCCTATCCTCTATCCTATCCTATCCTCTATCCTATGCTCTATCCTCAATCCTATCCTCTATCCTATCCTATCCTCTATCCTATCCTATACTCTATCCTATCCTATCCTCTATCCTATCCTCCATCGTCTCCTGTCCTCTATCCTATCCAATCTCCTATCCTATACTCTATCCTATCCAATGCCCTATCGGATCCTCTATCCTATCCTATCCTCTATCCTATCCTATCCTCAATCCTATCCTATCCTCTATCCTATCCTATCCCCAATTCTATCCTAGCCTCAATCCTGTCCTATCCTCTATCCTATCCTATCCCCAATTCTATCCTATCCTCTATCCTATCCTATCCTCAATCCTATCCTATCCTCTATCCTATTCTATCCTCTATCCTATTCTATACTCTATCCTATCCTATCCTATCCAATCCCCTATCCTATCCTCTATTCGATCCTTTCCTCTATCCTATCCTATCCTCTATAATATCGCATCCTCTATCCTATCCTGTCCTCGGTCATATAATATCATCCATCCTATCCTATGCTCTATCCTACCCTATCCTATCCTCTATCGTATCCTATCCTCTATCCAATCCAATCCTATATCCTATACTCTATCCTATCCTATCCTCAATCCTATCCTATCCTCTCTCCTATCCTATCCTCTATCCTATCCTATCCTCTATCCTATCCGATCCTCTATCGTGTCCTATCCTCTATCCTATCCTATTCTCTATCCTATCCTATCCTCTATCCTATCCTCTCTCCTCAATCCTATAATATCCTCTATCCTATCCTATACTCTATCCTATCCCATCCACTATCCTATCCTATCCTCTATCCTATCCTATCCTCCATCCTATCCTATCCTCTATCCTATCCTATCCCCTATCCTAACCTATCCTCTATCCTACCCTATACTTTATCCTATCCTCTATCCTATCCTATCCTCTATCCTATCCTATCCTCTATCCTATCCTTTCCTCTATCCTATCCTATCCTCTATTATATCCTATCCTCCATCGTCTCCTGTCCTCTATCCTATCCAATCCCCTATCCTATCCTCTATCGTCTCCTATCCTCTATCCTATCCTATCCTCTATCCTATCCGATCCTCTATCGTATCCTCTCCTCTATCCTATCCTATTCTCTATCCTATCCTATCCTCTATCCTATCCTCTCTCCTCAATCCTATAATATCATCTATCCTATCCTATCCTCTATCCTATCCTATCCCCTAGCCTATCCTATCCTCTATCCTACCCTATACTCTATCCTTTCCTCAATCCTATCCTATCCTCTATCCTATTCTATCCTCTATCCTATCCTTTCCTCTATCCTATCCTATCCTCTATTATATCCTATCCTCCATCGTCTCCTGTCCTCTATCCTATCCAATCCCCTATCCTATCCTCTATCGTCTCCTATCCTCTATCCTATCCAATAACCTATCCTATCCTCTATCCTATTCTATCATCAATCCTATCCTATCCTCTATCCTATCCTTTCCTCTATCCTATCCTTTCCTCTATCCTATCCTATCCTCTATTCTATCCTATCCTCCATCGTCTCCTGTCCTCTATCCTATCCAATCCCCTATCCTATCCTCTATCGTCTCCTATCCTCTATCCTATCCAATCCCCTATCGGATACTCTATCCTATCCTATCCGCAATCCTATCCTATTCTCAATTCTATCCTATTCTCTACCCTATCCTATCCTCTATCCTACCCTATCCTCTATCCTATCCTATCCTCTATCCTATCCTATCCTCTATCCTATGCTCTATCCTCAATCCTATCCTCTATCCTATCCTATCCTCTATCCTATCCTATACTCTATCCTATCCTATCCTCTATCCTATCCTATCCTCTATACTATCCTATCCTCTATCCTATCCTATCCTCTATCCTATTCTATCATCAATCCTATCCTATCCTCTATCCTATCCTATCCTCTATCCTAACCTATCCTCTATCCTATCCTATGCTCTATCCTCAATCCTATTCTCTATCCTATCCTATCCTCTATCCTATCCTATACTCTATCCTATCCTATCCTCTATACTATCCTATCCTCTACCCTATCCGATACTCTATCCTATCCTATCCTCTATCCTATCCTATACTCTATCCTATCCTATCCTATCCAATCCCCTATCCTATCCTCTAGTCGATCCTATCCTTTCCTCTATCCTATCCTATCCTATATTCTATCCTATCCTCCATCGTCTCCTGTCCTCTATCCTATCCAATCCCCTATCTTATCCTCTATCGTCTCCTATCCTCTATCCTATCCAATCCCCTATCGGATCCTCCATCCTATCCTATCCTCTATCCTATCCTATCCTCAATCCAATCCTATCCTCTATCCTATCCTATCCTCTATCCTATCCTATCCTCTATCCTATCCTATCCTCAATCCTATCCTATCCTCAATCCTATCCTATCCTCTATCCTATCCTATCCTTTCCTCTATCCTATCCTATCCTCTATTCTATCCTATCCTCCATCGTCTCCTGTCCTCTATCCTCTGCTCTATCCTATCCAATGCCCTATCGGATCATCTATCCTATCCTATCCTATCCTCTATCCTATCCTATCCTCAATCCTATCCTATCCTCTATCCTATCCTATCCTCTATCCTATCCTATCGCCAATTCTATCCTATCCTCTATCCTATCCTATCCTCAATCCTATCCTATCCTCTATCCTATGCTATCCTCTATCCTATTCTATACTCTATCCTATGCTATCCTATCCAATCCCCTATCCTATCCTCTATTCGGTCCTATCCTCTATCCTATCCTATCCTCTATAATATCGCATCCTCTATCCTATCTTGTCCTCGATGATATAATATCATCCATCGTATGCTATTCTCTATCCTACCCTATCCTATCCTCTATCCTATCCAATCCTATATCCTATAGTCTATCCTATCCTATCCTCTATCCTATCCTATCCTCAATCATATCCTATCCTCTTTCCTATCCTATCCTCTATCCTATGCTCTATCCTATCCTATCCTCTATCCTATCCAATGCTCTATCCTATCCTCTATCCTATCCTATCCTCTATCCTATCCTATCCTCTCTCCTATCCTATCCTCTATCGTCTCCTATCCTCTATCCTATCCAATCCCCTATCGGATTCTCTATCCTATCCTATTTGCAATCCTATCCTATTCTCAATCCTATCCTATTCTCTATCCTATCCTATCCTCTATGCTATCACATCCTCTATCCTATACTATGCTCTATCCTATCCTATCCTCTATCCTATCCTATCCTCTATCCTATCCTATCCTCAATCCTATCCTATCCTCTATCCTATCCTATCCTCTATCCTATCCTATGTTCTATCCTCAATCCTATTCTCTATCCTATCCTATCCTCTATCCTATCCTATACTCTATCCTATCCTATCCTCTATACTATCCTATCCTCTATCCTATCCGATACTCTATCCTATCCTATCCTCTATCCTATCCTATACTCTATCCTATCCTATCCTATCCAATCCCCTATCCTATCCTCTAGTCGATCCTATCCTTTCCTCTATCCTATCCTATCCTATATTCTATCCTATCCTCCATCGTCTCCTGTCCTCTATCCTATCCAATCCCCTATCTTATCCTCTATCGTCTCCTATCCTCTATCCTATCCAATCCCCTATCGGATCCTCCATCCTATCCTATCCTCTATCCTATCCTATCCTCAATCCAATCCTATACTCTATCCTATCCTATCCTCTATCCTATCCTATCCTCTATCCTATCCTATCCTCAATCCTATCCTATCCTCAATCCTATCCTATCCTCTATCCTATCCTATCCTATCCTCTATCCTATCCTATCCTCTATCCTATCCTATCCTCTATCCTATCCTTTCCTCTATCCTATCCTATCCTCTATTCTATCCTATCCTCCATCGTCTCCTGTCCTCTATCCTCTGCTCTATCCTATCCAATGCCCTATCGGATCATCTATCCTATCCTATCCTATCCTCTATCCTATCCTATCCTCAATCCTATCCTATCCTCTATCCTATCCTATCCTCTATCCTATCCTATCGTCAATTCTATCCTATCCTCTATCCTATCCTATCCTCAATCCTATCCTATCCTCTATCCTATCCAATCCTATATCCTATAGTCTATCCTATCCTATCCTCTATCCTATCCTATCCTCAATCATATCCTATCCTCTTTCCTATCCTATCCTCTATCCTATGCTCTATCCTATCCTATCCTCTATCCTATCCAATGCTCTATCCTATCCTCTATCCTATCCTATCCTCTATCCTATCCTATCCTCTCTCCTATCCTATCCTTTATCGTCTCCTATCCTCTATCCTATCCAATCCCCTATCGGATTCTCTATCCTATCCTATCCGCAATCCTATCCTATTCTCAATCCTATCCTATTCTCTATCCTATCCTATCCTCTATGCTATCACATCCTCTATCCTATACTATGCTCTATCCTATCCTATCCTCTATCCTATCCTATCCTCTATCCTATCCTATCCTCAATCCTATCCTATCCTCTATCCTATCCTATCCTCTATGCTATGCCATCCTCTATCCTAACCTATCCTCTATCCTACCCTATCCTCTATCCTATCCTATCCTCTATCCTATCCTATCCTCTATCCTATCCTATACTCTATCCTATCCTATCCTCTATACTATCCTATCCTCAATCCTATCCTATCCTCTATCCTATCCGATCCCCTATCCTATCCTATCCTCTATCCTATCCAATCCCCTATCGGATCCTCCATCCTATCCTATCCTCAATCCTATCCTATCCTCTATCCTATCCTATCCTCTATCCTATCCTATCCTCAATCCTATCCTATCCTCTATCCTATCCTATCCTCTATGCTATGCCATCCTCTATCCTATCCTATCCTCTATCCTACCCTATCCTCTATCCTATCCTATCCTCTATCCTATCCTATCCTCTATCCTATCCTATACTCTATCCTATCCTATCCTCTATACTATCCTATCCTCAATCCTATCCTATCCTCTATCCTATCCGATCCCCTATCCTATCCTATCCTCTATCCTATCCAATCCCCTATCGGATCCTCCATCCTATCCTATCCTCAATCCTATCCTATCCTCTATCCTATCCTATCCTCTATCCTATCCTATCCTCTATCATATCCTATCCTCTATCCTATCCTTTCCTCTATCCTATCCTATCCTCTATTCTATCCTATCCTCCATCGTCTCCTGTCCTCTATCCTCTGCTCTACCCTATCCAATGCCCTATCGGATCATCTATCCTATCCTATCCTATCCTCTATCCTAACCTATCCTCAATCCTATCCTATCCTCTATCCTATCCTATCCCCAATTCTATCCTATCCTCTATCCTATCCTATCCTCAATCCTATCCTATCCTCTATCCTATCCTATCCTCTATCCTATTCTATACACCATCCTATCCTATCCTATCCCATCCCCTATCCTATCCTCTATTCGGTCCTATACTCTATCCTATCCTATCCTCTATAATATCGCATCCTCTATCCTATCTTGTCCTCGATGATATAATATCATCCATCGTATCCTATTCTCTATCCTACCCTATCCTATCCTCTATCGTATCCTATCCTCTATCCTATCCAATCCTATATCCTATAGTCTATCCTATCCTATCCTCTATCCTATCCTATCCTCAAACCTATCCTATCCTCTTTCCTATCCTATACTCTATCCTATGCTCTATCCTATCCTATCCTCTATCCTATCCAATGCTCTATCCTATCCTCTATCCTATCCTACCCTCTATCCTATCCTATCCTCTATCCTATCCTATCCTCAAACCTATCCTATCCTCTTTCCTATCCTATACTCTATCCTATGCTCTATCCTATCCTATCCTCTATCCTATCCGATCCTCTATCCTATCCTATTCTCTATCCTATCCTATCCTATCATCTATCCTATCCTCTCTCCTCAATCCTATAATATCCTCTATCCTATCCTCTCTCCTCAATCCTATAATATCCTCTATCCTATCCTATACTCTATCCTATCCCATCCACTATCCTATCCTATCCTCTATCCTATCCTCTATCCTATCCTATCCCCTATCCTATCCTATCCTCTATCCTACCCTATACTCTATCCTATCCTCTATCCTATCCTATCCTCTGTCCTATCCTCTATCCTATCCTTTCCTCTATCCTATCCTCCATCGTCTCCTGTCCTCTATCCTATCCAATCCCCTAACCTATCCTCTATCGTCTCCTATCCTCTATCCTATCCAATCCCCTATCGAATCCTCCATCCTATCCTATCCTCAATCCTATCCTATCCTATCCTCAATCCTATCCTATCCTATCCTCAATCCTATCCTATCCTCTATCCTATCCTATCCTCTATCCTATCCTATCCTCAATCCTATCCTATCCTCTATCCTATCCTATCCTCTATCCTATCCCAGCCTCTATCCTATCCATTCCTCTATCCTATCCTATCCTCTATTCTATCCTATCCTCCATCGTCTCCTGTCCTCTATCCTATCCAATCCCCTATCCTATCCTCTATCGTCTCCTATCCTCTATCCTATCCAATCCCCTATCGGATCCTCTATCCTATCCTATCCTCTATTCTATCCTATCCTCCATCGTCTTCTGTCCACTATCCTATCCAATCTCCTATCCTATCCTCTATCCTATCCAATACCCTATCGGATCATCTATCCTATCCTATCCTCTTTCCTATCCTATCCTCTATCCTATCCTATCCTCTATCCTATCCTATCCTCTATCCTATCCTATCCTCTATCCTATCCTATCCTCTATCCTATCCTATCCTCTATCCTATCGTATCCTCTATCCTATTCTATCGTCTATCATATCCTATCCTCTATCCTAACCTATCCTCTATCCTATCCTATCCTCTATACTATCCTATCCTCTATCCTATCCTATACTCTATCCTATCCTATCCTATCCAATCCTCTATCCTATCCTCAATCCTATCCTATCTTCTATCCTATCCTGTCCTCTATCCTCTATCGTATCCTATCCTCTACCCTATCCTATCCTCTATCCTATCCAATCCTCTATCCTATCCTATCCTCTAGCCTATCCTGTCCTCTATCATATCCTATCCTCTATCCTATCCTATCCTCTATCCTATCCTATCCTCTATACTATCCTATCCTATCCTCTATCCCATAATATCCTCAATCCAATCCAATCCCATATCCTATAGTCTATCCTATCCTCTGTCCTATCCTATCCTCTATCCTATCCTATCCTCTATCCTATCCTATCCTCTATCCTATCCAATCCCCTATCGTATCCTCTATCCCATCCTATCCTCTATCCTATCCCATCCGCTACCCTATCCTATCCTCTATCCTATCATATCCCCTATCGTATCCTCTATCCTATCCTATCCTCTATGCTATCCTATCCTCAATCCTATCTTATCCTCTATCCTATCCTATCAGCTATCCTATCCTATTCTCTTTCCTATCGTATCCTCTGTCCTATCCTGTCCTCTATCCTATCCTATCCGCTACCCTATCCAATCCCCTATCGTATCCTCTATCCTATCCTATCCTCTATCCTATCCTATCCTCAATCCTATCCTATCCTGTATCCAATCCTATCCTGTATCCTATCCTATCTTCTATCCTATCCTATCCTCTATCCTATCCTATCCTCTATCCTATCCTGTCCTCCATCCTATCCTATTCTCTATCCTATCCTATCCTATCCTCTATACTATCCTATCATCTATCCTATCCTATCCTCAATCCTTTCCTGTCATCTATCCTCTCCTATTCTCTATCTTATCCTATCCTCTATCCTATCCTATCCTGTATCCTTTCCTGTCATCTATCCTATCCTATCCTCTATCCTATCCTATCCTCAATCCTATTCTATCCTCTATCCTATCCTATCCTCTATCCCATCCTATCCTCTATCCTATCCTATCCTATCCTCCATCCTATCTTATCCTCTATCATATCCTATTATATCCTCTATCCCATAATATCCTCAATCCTACCCAATCCTCTATCCTATCCTCTATCCTATCCTCTATCCTATCCTATCCTCTATCCTACCCTATCCTCTATCCTATCCTATCCTCTCTCCTATCCTATCCTATCCTCTATCCCATAATATCCTCAATCCTATCCAATCCTATATCCTATCCTCTATCCTATCCTATCCGCTATCCTATCCTATCCGCTATCCTATCCTATCCGCTATCCTATCCTATCCTCTATCCTATCCTATCCTCTATCCTATCCTATCCTCTATCCTATCCTATCCTCTATCCTATCCTATCCTCTATCCTATCCTATCCTCTATCCTATCCTATCCTCTATCCTATCCTATCCTATCCTCTATCCTATCTTATCCTCTATCATATCCTATTATATCCTCTATCCCATAATATCCTCAATCCTACCCAATCCTCTATCCTATCCTCTATCCTATCCTATCCTCTAGCCTATCCTATCCTCTATCTTATCCTCTCCTCTATCCTATCGTATCCTCTGTCCTATCCTATCCTCTATCCTATCCTATCCTCTATCCTATCCTATCCTCTAGCCTATCCTATCCTCTATCCTATCCTCTCCTCTATCCTATCGTATCCTCTGTCCTATCCTATCCTCTATCCTATCCTATCCGCTATCCTATCCTATTCTCTATCCTATCCAATCCCCTATCGTATCCTCTATCCTATTCTATCCTCTATCCTATCCTATCCTCTATCCTATCCTATCCTCTATCCTATCCTATCCTATCCTATCCTCTATCCTATCTTATCCTCTATCATACCCTATTATATCCTCTATCCCATAATATCCTCAATCCTACCCAATCCTCTATCCTATCGTCTATCCTATCCTATCCTCTCCTCTATCCTATCGTATCCTCTGTCCTATCCTATCCTCTATCCTATCCTATCCGCTATCCTATCCTATTCTCTATCCTATCCAATCCCCTATCGTATCCTCTATCCTATCCTATCCTCTATCCTATCCTATCCTGTATCCTATCCTATCCTCTATCCTATCCTATCCTCTATCCTATCCTATGCTCTATCCTATCCTATCCTCTATCCTATCCTATCCTCTATCCTATCCTATCCTCTAGCCTATCCTATCCTCTATCCTATCCTCTCCTCTATCCTATCGTATCCCCTGTCCTATCCTCTCCTCTATCCTATCCTATCCGCTATCCTATCCTATCCTCTATCCTATCCAATCCCCTATCGTATCCTCTATCCTATCCTATCCTCTATCCTATCCTATCCTGTATCCAATCCTATTCTCTATCATATACTATCCTCTATCCTATCCTATCCTCTATCCTATCCTATCCTCTATCCTATCCTGTCCTCTATCCTATCCTCTATAATATCGTATCCTCTATAATATCGTATCCTCTATCCTATCCTATCCTCTATCCTATCCTATTCTCTATCCTATCCTATCCTCTATCCTATCCTATCCTCTATCCTATCCTATCCTCTAGCCTATCCTATCCTCTATCCTATCCTCTCCTCTATCCTATCGTATCCTCTGTCCTATCCTATCCGCTATCCTATCCGCTATCCTATCCTATCCTCTATCCTATCCTATCCCCTATCGTATCCTCTATCCTATCCTATCCTCTATCCTATCCTATCCTGTATCCTATCCTATCCTCTATCCTATTCTATCCTCTATCCTATCCTATCCTCAATCCTATCCTATCCTCTATCCTATCCTATCCTATTCTCTGTCATATACTATCCTCTATCCTATCCTATCTTCTATCCTATCCTATCCTCTATCCTATCCTATCCTCTATCCTATCCTATCCTCTATCCTATCCTATCCTCTATCCTATCCTATCCTCTATCCTATCCTATCCACTATCCTATCCTATCCTCTATCCTATCCTATCCTCTATCCTATCCTATCCTATCCTCTATCCTATCCTATCCTCTATGCTATCCTATCCTCTATCCTATCCTATCCTCTATCCTATCCTATCCTCTATCCTATCCTATCCTCTATCCTATCCTATCCTCTATCCGATCCTATCCTCTATCCTATCCTATCCTCTATCCTATCCTATCCTCTATCCTATCCTATCCTCTATCCTATCGAATCCCCTATCGTATCCTCTATCCCATCCTATCCTCTATCCTATCCTATCCGCTACCCTATCCTATCCTCTATCCTATCATATACCCTATCGTATCCTCTATGCTATCCTATCCTCAATCCTATCGAATCCCCTATCGTATCCTCTATCCCATCCTATCCTCTATCCTATCCTATCCGCTACCCTATCCTATCCTCTATCCTATCATATACCCTATCGTATCCTCTATGCTATCCTATCCTCAATCCTATCTTATCCTCTATCCTATCCTATCAGCTATCCTATCCTATTCTCTTTCCTATCGTATCCTCTGTCCTATCCTATCCTCTATCCTATCCTATCCTCTATCCTATCCTATCCTCTATCCTATCCTATCCTCTATCCTATCTTATCCTCTATCATATCCTATTATATCCTCTATCCCATAATATCCTCAATCCTACCCAATCCTCTATCCTATCCTCTATCCTATCCTATCCTCTATCCTATCCTATCCTCTATTCTATCCTATCCTCTAGCCTATCCTATCCTCTATCCTATCCTCTCCTCTATCCTATCCTATCCGCTATCCAATCCTATCCGCTATCCTATCCTATTCTCTATCCTATCCTATCCTCTATCCTATCCTATCCTGTATCCTCTCCTGTCATCTATCCTATCCTATCCTCTATCCTATCCTATCCTCAATCCTATCCTATCCTCTATCCTATCCTATCCTATTCTCTATCATATACTATCCTCTATCCTATCCTATCCTCTATAATATCCTATCCTCTATCCTATCCTATCCTCTATCCTATCCTATCCTATCCTATCCTCTATCCTATCTTATCCTCTATCATATCCTATCCTATCCTCTATCCCATAATATCCTCAATCCTACCCAATCCTATATCCTATCCTCTATCCTATCCTCTATCCTATCCTATCCTCTATCCTATCCTATCCTCTATCCTATCCTATCCTCTATCCTATCCTATCCTCTATCCTATCCTATCCTCTATCCTATCCTATCCTCTATCCTATCCTATCCTCTATCCTATCCTATCCTCTATCCTATCCTATCTTCTATCCTATCCTATCCTCTATCCTATCCTATCCTCTGTCCTATCCTATCCTGTATCCTATCCTATCCTCTATCCTACTCTATCCTCTATCCTATCGAATCCCCTATCGTATCCTCTATCCCATGCTATCCTCTATCCTATCCTATCCGCTATCCTATCCTATTTTCTATCCTATTCAATCCCCTATCGTATCCTCTATCCTATCCTATCATCTATACTATCGTACCGTCAATCCTATCCTGTCCTCTATCCTATCTTATCCTCCATCCTATCTTATTCTCTATCCTATCCTATGCTCTATACTATCCTATCATCTATCCTATCCTAACCTCAATCCTTTTCTTCCATCTATCCCATCCTATCCTCTATCCTATCCTATCCGCTACCCTATCCTATCCTCTATCCTATCATATACGCTATCGTATCCTCTATGCTATCCTATCCTCAATCCTATCTTATCCTCTATCCTATACTATCCTCTATTATATCCTATTCTCTATCCTATCCTATCCTCTATCCTATCCTATCCTCAATCCTATCCTATCCTCTATCCTATCCTATCCTCTATCCTATCCTATCCTCTATCCTATCCTATCCTCTATCCTATCTTATCCTCTATCATATCCTATTATATCCTCTATCCCATAATATCCTCAATCCTACCCAATCCTCTATCCTATCCTCTATCCTATCCTATCCTCTATCCTATCCTATCCTCTATTCTATCCTATCCTCTAGCCTATCCTATCCTCTATCCTATCCTCTCCTCTATCCTATCCTATCCGCTATCCTATCCTATCCGCTATCCTATCCTATTCTCTATCCTATCCTATCCTCTATCCTATCCTATCCTGTATCCTGTCCTGTCATCTATCCTATCCTATCCTCTATCCTATCCTATCCTCAATCCTATCCTATCCTCTATCCTATCCTATCCTATTCTCTATCATATCCTATACTCTACCCTATCCCATCCTCTATGCTATCCTATCCTCAATCCTATCTTATCCTCTATCCTATCCTATCAGCTATCCTATCCTATTCTCTTTCCTATCGTATCCTCTGGCCTATCCTGTCCTCTATCCTATCCTATCCGCTACCCTATCCAATCCCCTATCGTATCCTCTATCCTATCCTATCCTCTATCCTATCCTATCCTCAATCCTATCCTATCCTGTATCCAATCCTATCCTGTATCCTATCCTATCTTCTATCCTATCCTATCCTCTATCCTATCCTATCCTCTATCCTATCCTGTCCTCCATCCTATCCTATTCTCTATCCTATCCTATCCTATCCTCTATACTATCCTATCATCTATCCTATCCTATCCTCAATCCTTTCCTGTCATCTATCCTCTCCTATTCTCTATCTTATCCTATCCTCTATCCTATCCTATCCTGTATCCTTTCCTGTCATCTATCCTATCCTATCCTCTATCCTATCCTATCCTCAATCCTATTCTATCCTCTATCCTATCCTATCCTCTATCCCATCCTATCCTCTATCCTATCCTATCCTATCCTCCATCCTATCTTATCCTCTATCATATCCTATTATATCCTCTATCCCATAATATCCTCAATCCTACCCAATCCTCTATCCTATCCTCTATCCTATCCTCTATCCTATCCTATCCTCTATCCTACCCTATCCTCTATCCTATCCTATCCTCTCTCCTATCCTATCCTATCCTCTATCCCATAATATCCTCAATCCTATCCAATCCTATATCCTATCCTCTATCCTATCCTATCCGCTATCCTATCCTATCCGCTATCCTATCCTATCCGCTATCCTATCCTATCCTCTATCCTATCCTATCCTCTATCCTATCCTATCCTCTATCCTATCCTATCCTCTATCCTATCCTATCCTATCCTCTATCCTATCTTATCCTCTATCATATCCTATTATATCCTCTATCCCATAATATCCTCAATCCTACCCAATCCTCTATCCTATCCTCTATCCTATCCTATCCTCTAGCCTATCCTATCCTCTATCTTATCCTCTCCTCTATCCTATCGTATCCTCTGTCCTATCCTATCCTCTATCCTATCCTATCCTCTATCCTATCCTATCCTCTAGCCTATCCTATCCTCTATCCTATCCTCTCCTCTATCCTATCGTATCCTCTGTCCTATCCTATCCTCTATCCTATCCTATCCGCTATCCTATCCTATTCTCTATCCTATCCAATCCCCTATCGTATCCTCTATCCTATTCTATCCTCTATCCTATCCTATCCTCTATCCTATCCTATCCTCTATCCTATCCTATCCTATCCTATCCTCTATCCTATCTTATCCTCTATCATACCCTATTATATCCTCTATCCCATAATATCCTCAATCCTACCCAATCCTCTATCCTATCCTCTATCCTATCCTATCCTCTCCTCTATCCTATCGTATCCTCTGTCCTATCCTATCCTCTATCCTATCCTATCCGCTATCCTATCCTATTCTCTATCCTATCCAATCCCCTATCGTATCCTCTATCCTATCCTATCCTCTATCCTATCCTATCCTGTATCCTATCCTATCCTCTATCCTATCCTATCCTCTATCCTATCCTATGCTCTATCCTATCCTATCCTCTATCCTATCCTATCCTCTATCCTATCCTATCCTCTAGCCTATCCTATCCTCTATCCTATCCTCTCCTCTATCCTATCGTATCCCCTGTCCTATCCTCTCCTCTATCCTATCCTATCCGCTATCCTATCCTATCCTCTATCCTATCCAATCCCCTATCGTATCCTCTATCCTATCCTATCCTCTATCCTATCCTATATTGTATCCAATCCTATCCTCTATCCTATCCTATCCTCTATCCAATCCTATCCGCTATCCTATTATATCCTATTCTCTATCATATACTATCCTCTATCCTATCCTATCTTCTATCCTATCCTATCCTCTATCCTATCCTGTCCTCTATCCTATCCTCTATAATATCGTATCCTCTATAATATCGTATCCTCTATCCTATCCTATCCTCTATCCTATCCTATTCTCTATCCTATCCTATCCTCTATCCTATCCTATCCTCTATCCTATCCTATCCTCTAGCCTATCCTATCCTCTATCCTATCCTCTCCTCTATCCTATCGTATCCTCTGTCCTATCCTATCCGCTATCCTATCCGCTATCCTATCCTATCCTCTATCCTATCCAATCCCCTATCGTATCCTCTATCCTATCCTATCCTCTATCCTATCCTATCCTGTATCCTATCCTATCCTCTATCCTATTCTATCCTCTATCCTATCCTATCCTCAATCCTATCCTATCCTCTATCCTATCCTATCCTATTCTCTATCATATACTATCCTCTATCCTATCCTATCTTCTATCCTATCCTATCCTCTATCCTATCCTATCCTCTATCCTATCCTATCCTCTATCCTATCCTATCCTCTATCCTATCCTATCCTCTATCCTATCCTATCCACTATCCTATCCTATCCTCTATCCTATCCTATCCTCTATCCTATCCTATCCTATCCTCTATCCTATCTTATCCTCTATCATATCCTATCCTATCCTCTATCCCATATTATCCTCAATCCTATCCAATCCTATATCCTATCATCTATCCTATCGTCTATCCTATCCTATCCTCTATCCTATCCTATCCTCTATCCTATCCTATCCTCTATGCTATCCTATCCTCTATCCTATCCTATCCTCTATCCTATCCTATCCTCTATCCTATCCTATCCTCTATCCTATCCTATCCTCTATCCGATCCTATCCTCTATCCTATCCTATCCTCTATCCTATCCTATCCTCTATCCTATCCTATCCTCTATCCTATCGAATCCCCTATCGTATCCTCTATCCCATCCTATCCTCTATCCTATCCTATCCGCTACCCTATCCTATCCTCTATCCTATCATATACCCTATCGTATCCTCTATGCTATCCTATCCTCAATCCTATCTTATCCTCTATCCTATCCTATCAGCTATCCTATCCTATTCTCTTCCCTATCGTATCCTCTGTCCTATCCTATCCTCTATCCTATCCTATCCTCTATCCTATCCTATCCTCTATCCTATCCTATCCTCTATCCTATCTTATCCTCTATCATATCCTATTATATCCTCTATCCCATAATATCCTCAATCCTACCCAATCCTCTATCCTATCCTCTATCCTATCCTATCCTCTATCCTATCCTATCCTCTATTCTATCCTATCCTCTAGCCTATCCTATCCTCTATCCTATCCTCTCCTCTATCCTATCCTATCCGCTATCCAATCCTATCCGCTATCCTATCCTATTCTCTATCCTATCCTATCCTCTATCCTATCCTATCCTGTATCCTCTCCTGTCATCTATCCTATCCTATCCTCTATCCTATCCTATCCTCAATCCTATCCTATCCTCTATCCTATCCTATCCTATTCTCTATCATATACTATCCTCTATCCTATCCTATCCTCTATAATATCCTATCCTCTATCCTATCCTATCCTCTATCCTATCCTATCCTATCCTATCCTCTATCCTATCTTATCCTCTATCATATCCTATCCTATCCTCTATCCCATAATATCCTCAATCCTACCCAATCCTATATCCTATCCTCTATCCTATCCTCTATCCTATCCTATCCTCTATCCTATCCTATCCTCTATCCTATCCTATCCTCTATCCTATCCTATCCTCTATCCTATCCTATCCTCTATCCTATCCTATCCTCTATCCTATCCTATCCTCTATCCTATCCTATCTTCTATCCTATCCTATCCTCTATCCTATCCTATCCTCTGTCCTATCCTATCCTGTATCCTATCCTATCCTCTATCCTACTCTATCCTCTATCCTATCGAATCCCCTATCGTATCCTCTATCCCATGCTATCCTCTATCCTATCCTATCCGCTATCCTATCCTATTTTCTATCCTATTCAATCCCCTATCGTATCCTCTATCCTATCCTATCATCTATACTATCGTACCGTCAATCCTATCCTGTCCTCTATCCTATCTTATCCTCCATCCTATCTTATTCTCTATCCTATCCTATCCTCTATACTATCCTATCATCTATCCTATCCTAACCTCAATCCTTTTCTTCCATCTATCCCATCCTATCCTCTATCCTATCCTATCCGCTACCCTATCCTATCCTCTATCCTATCATATACGCTATCGTATCCTCTATGCTATCCTATCCTCAATCCTATCTTATCCTCTATCCTATACTAACCTCTATTATATCCTATTCTCTATCCTATCCTATCCTCTATCCTATCCTATCCTCAATCCTATCCTATCCTCTATCCTATCCTATCCTCTATCCTATCCTATCCTCTATCCTATCCTATCCTCTATCCTATCTTATCCTCTATCATATCCTTTTATATCCTCTATCCCATAATATCCTCAATCCTACCCAATCCTCTATCCTATCCTCTATCCTATCCTATCCTCTATCCTATCCTATCCTCTATTCTATCCTATCCTCTAGCCTATCCTATCCTCTATCCTATCCTCTCCTCTATCCTATCCTATCCGCTATCCTATCCTATCCGCTATCCTATCCTATTCTCTATCCTATCCTATCCTCTATCCTATCCTATCCTGTATCCTGTCCTGTCATCTATCCTATCCTATCCTCTATCCTATCCTATCCTCAATCCTATCCTATCCTCTATCCTATCCTATCCTATTCTCTATCATATCCTATACTCTACCCTATCCCATCCTCTATCCTATCCTATCCTCTATCCTATCCTATCCTCTAAACTATCCTATCCTCTATCCTATCCAATCCCCTATCCTATCCTCTATCCTATCCTATCCTATCCTCTATCCTATCCTTTCCTCTATCCTATCCTATCCTCTATCCGAACCTATCCTCTATCCTATCCTATCCTCTATCCTATAATATCATATATCCTATCCTATCCTCTATCCTATCCTATTCTCTATCCTATCCTATCCTATATCCTATCATCTATCCTATCGTCTATCCTATCCTATCCTCTATCCTATCCTATCCTCTATCCTATCCTATCCTCTATGCTATCCTATCCTCTATCCTATCCTATCCTCTATCCTATCCTATCCTCTATCCTATCCTATCCTCTATCCTATCCTATCCTCTATCCGATCCTATCCTCTATCCTATCCTATCCTCTATCCTATCCTATCCTCTATCCTATCCTATCCTCTATCCTATCCTATCCTCTATCCTATCGAATCCCCTATCGTATCCTCTATCCCATCCTATCCTCTATCCTATCCTATCCGGTACCCTATCCTATCCTCTATCCTATCATATACCCTATCGTATCCTCTATGCTATCCTATCCTCAATCCTATCTTATCCTCTATCCTATCCTATCAGCTATCCTATCCTATTCTCTTTCCTATCGTATCCTCTGTCCTATCCTATCCTCTATCCTATCCTATCCTCTATCCTATCCTATCCTCTATCCTATCCTATCCTATTCTCTATCATATACTATCCTCTATCCTATCCTATCCTCTATAATATCCTATCCTCTATCCTATCCTGTCCTCTATCCTATCCTATCCTATCCTCTATCCTATCTTATCCTCTATCATATCCTATCCTATCCTCTATCCCATAATATCCTCAATCCTACCCAATCCTATATCCTATCCTCTATCCTATCCTCTATCCTATCCTATCCTCTATCCTATCCTATCCCCTATCCTATCCTATCCTCTATCCTATCCTATCCTCTATCCTATCCTATCCTCTATCCTATCCTATCTTCTATCCTATCCTATCCTCTATCCTATCCTATCATCTGTCCTATCCTATCCTGTATCCTATCCTATCCTCTATCCTATCCTATCCTCTATCCTATCGAATCCCCTATCGTATCCTCTATCCCATGCTATCCTCTATCCTATCCTATCCGCTATCCTATCCTATTTTCTATCCTATTCAATCCCCTATCGTATCCTCTATACTATCCTATCATCTATCCTATCCTAACCTCAATCCTTTTCTTCCATCTATCCTATACTATCCTCTATCCTATCCTATTCTCTATCCTATCCTATCCTCTATCCTATCCTATCCTATCCGCTATCCCATAATATCATCAATCCTATCCAATCCTATATCCTATCCTCTATCCTATCCTATCCTCTATCCTATCCTATCCTCTATCCTATCCTATCCTCTATCCTATCTTATCCTCTATCATATCCTATTATATCCTCTATCCCATAATATCCTCAACCCTACCCAATCCTCTATCCTATCCTCTATCCTATCCTATCCTCTATCCTATCCTATCCTCTATTCTATCCTATCCTCTAGCCTATCCTATCCTCTATCCTATCCTCTCCTCTATCCTATCCTATCCGCTATCCTATCCTATCCGCTATCCTATCCTATTCTCTATCCTATCCTATCCTCTATCCTATCCTATCCTGTATCCTGTCCTGTCATCTATCCTATCCTATCCTCTATCCTATCCTATCCTCAATCCTATCCTATCCTCTATCCTATCCTATCCTATTCTCTATCATATACTATCCTCTATCCAATCCTATCCTCTATCCTATCCTGTCCTCTATCCTATCCTATCCTCCATCCTATCTTATTCTCTATCCTATCCTATCCTCTATACTATCCTATCATCTATCCTATCCTAACCTCAATCCTTTTCTTCCATCTATCCCATCCTATCCTCTATCATATCCTATCCGCTACCCTATCCTATCCTCTATCCTATCATATACGCTATCGTATCCTCTATGCTATCCTATCCTCAATCCTATCTTATCCTCTATCCTATACTATCCTCTATTATATCCTATTCTCTATCCTATCCTATCCTCTATCCTATCCTATCCTCAATCCTATCCTATCCTCTATCCTATCCTATCCTCTATCCTATCCTATCCTCTATCCTATCCTATCCTCTATCCTATCTTATCCTCTATCATATCCTATTATATCCTCTATCCCATAATATCCTCAATCCTACCCAATCCTCTATCCTATCCTCTATCCTATCCTATCCTCTATCCTATCCTATCCTCTATTCTATCCTATCCTCTAGCCTATCCTATCCTCTATCCTATCCTCTCCTCTATCCTATCCTATCCGCTATCCTATCCTATCCGCTATCCTATCCTATTCTCTATCCTATCCTATCCTCTATCCTATCCTATCCTGTATCCTGTCCTGTCATCTATCCTATCCTATCCTCTATCCTATCCTATCCTCAATCCTATCCTATCCTCTATCCTATCCTATCCTATTCTCTATCATATCCTATACTCTACCCTATCCCATCCTCTATCCTATGCTATCCTCTATCCTATCCTATCCTCTAAACTATCCTATCCTCTATCCTATCCAATCCCCTATCCTATCCTCTATCCTATCCTATCCTATCCTCTATCCTATCCTTTCCTCTATCCTATCCTATCCTCTATCCGAACCTATCCTCTATCCTATCCTATCCTCTATCCTATAATATCATATATCCTATCCTATCCTCAATCCTATCCTATCCTCTATCCTATCCTATCCTATCCTCTATCCTATCCTATCCTCTATCCTATCCTATCCTCTATCCTATCCTATCCTCTATCCTATCTTATCCTCTATTATATCCTATTATATTCTCTATCCCATAATATCCTCAATCCTACCCAATCCTCTATCCTATCCTCTATCCTATCCTATCCTCTATCCTATCCTATCCTCTATTCTATCCTATCCTCTAGCCTATCCTATCCTCTATCCTATCCTCTCCTCTATCCTATCCTATCCGCTATCCAATCCTATCCGCTATCCTATCCTATTCTCTATCCTATCCTATCCTCTATCCTATCCTATCCTGTATCCTCTCCTGTCATCTATCCTATCCTATCCTCTATCATATCCTATTATATCCTCTATCCCATAATATCCTCAATCCTACCCAATCCTCTATCCTATCCTCTATCCTATCCTATCCTCTATCCTATCCTATCCTCTATTCTATCCTATCCTCTAACCTATCCTATCCTCTATCCTATCCTCTCCTCTATCCTATCCTATCCGCTATCCAATCCTATCCGCTATCCTATCCTATTCTCTATCCTATCCTATCCTCTATCCTATCCTATCCTGTATCCTCTCCTGTCATCTATCCTATCCTATCCTCTATCATATCCTATTATATCCTCTATCCCATAATATCCTCAATCCTACCCAATCCTCTATCCTATCCTCTATCCTATCCTATCCTCTATCCTATCCTATCCTCTATTCTATCCTATCCTCTAACCTATCCTATCCTCTATCCTATCCTCTCCTCTATCCTATCCTATCCGCTATCCAATCCTATCCGCTATCCTATCCTATTCTCTATCCTATCCTATCCTCTATCCTATCCTATCCTGTATCCTCTCCTGTCATCTATCCTATCCTATCCTCTATCCTATCCTATCCTCAATCCTATCCTATCCTCTATCCTATCCTATCCTATTCTCTATCATATACTATCCTCAATCCTACCCAATCCTATATCCTATCCTCTATCCTATCCTCTATCCTATCCTATCCTCTATCCTATCCTATCCTCTATCCTATCCTATCCTCTATCCTATCCTATCCTCTATCCTATCCTAACCTCTATCCTATCCTATCTTCTATCCTATCCTATCCTCTATCCTATCCTATCCTCTGTCCTATCCTATCCTGTATCCTATCCTATCCTCTATCCTATCCTATCCTCTATCCTATCGAATCCCCTATCGTATCCTCTATCCCATGCTATCCTCTATCCTATCCTATCCGCTATCCTATCCTATTTTCTATCCTATTCAATCCCCTATCGTATCCTCTATCCTATCCTATCATCTATCCTATCCTAACCTCAATCCTTTTCTTCCATCTATCCCATCCTATCCTCTATCCTATCCTATCCGCTACCCTATCCTATCCTCTATCCTATCATATACCCTATCGTATCCTCTATGCTATCCTATCCTCAATCCTATCTTATCCCCTATCCTATACTATCCTCTATCCTATCCTATTCTCTATCCTATCCTATCCTCTATCCTATCCTATCCTCAATCCTATCCTATCCTCTATCCTATCCTATCCTCTATCCTATCCTATCCTCTATCCTATCTTATCGTCTATCATATCCTATTATATCCTCTATCCCATAATATCCTCAATCCTACCCAATCCTCTATCCTATCCTCTATCCTATCCTATCCTCTATCCTATCCTATCCTCTATTCTATCCTATCCTCTAGCCTATCCTATCCTCTATCCTATCCTCTCCTCTATCCTATCCTATCCGCTATTATATCCTATCCGCTATCCTATCCTATTCTCTATCCTATCCTATCCTCTATCCTATCCTATCCTGTATCCTGTCCTGTCATCTATCCTATCCTATCCTCTATCCTATCCTATCCTCAATCCTATCCTATCCTCTATCCTATCCTATCCTATTCTCTATCATATACTATCCTCTATCCAATCCTATCCTCTATCCTATCCTATCCTCTATCCTATCCTATCCTCTATCCTATCCTATCCTATCCTCTATCCTATCTTATCCTCTATCCTATCCTATCTTCTATCCTATCCTATCCTCTATCCTATCCTATCCTCTGTCCTATCCTATCCTGTATCCTATCCTATCCTCTATCCTATCCTATCCTCTATCCTATCGAATCCCCTATCGTATCCTCTATCCCATGCTATCCTCTATCCTATCCTATCCGCTATCCTATCCTATTTTCTATCCTATTCAATCCCCTATCGTATCCTCTATACTATCCTATCATCTATCCTATCCTAACCTCAATCCTTTTCTTCCATCTATCCTATACTATCCTCTATCCTATCCTATTCTCTATCCTATCCTATCCTCTATCCTATCCTATCCTATCCGCTATCCCATAATATCATCAATCCTATCCAATCCTATATCCTATCCTCTATCCTATCCTATCCTCTATCCTATCCTATCCTCTATCCTATCCTATCCTCTATCCTATCTTATCCTCTATCATATCCTATTATATCCTCTATCCCATAATATCCTCAACCCTACCCAATCCTCTATCCTATCCTCTATCCTATCCTATCCTCTATCCTATCCTATCCTCTATTCTATCCTATCCTCTAGCCTATCCTATCCTCTATCCTATCCTCTCCTCTATCCTATCCTATCCGCTATCCTATCCTATCCGCTATCCTATCCTATTCTCTATCCTATCCTATCCTCTATCCTATCCTATCCTGTATCCTGTCCTGTCATCTATCCTATCCTATCCTCTATCCTATCCTATCCTCAATCCTATCCTATCCTCTATCCTATCCTATCCTATTCTCTATCATATACTATCCTCTATCCAATCCTATCCTCTATCCTATCCTGTCCTCTATCCTATCCTATCCTCCATCCTATCTTATTCTCTATCCTATCCTATCCTCTATACTATCCTATCATCTATCCTATCCTAACCTCAATCCTTTTCTTCCATCTATCCCATCCTATCCTCTATCATATCCTATCCGCTACCCTATCCTATCCTCTATCCTATCATATACGCTATCGTATCCTCTATGCTATCCTATCCTCAATCCTATCTTATCCTCTATCCTATACTATCCTCTATTATATCCTATTCTCTATCCTATCCTATCCTCTATCCTATCCTATCCTCAATCCTATCCTATCCTCTATCCTATCCTATCCTCTATCCTATCCTATCCTCTATCCTATCCTATCCTCTATCCTATCTTATCCTCTATCATATCCTATTATATCCTCTATCCCATAATATCCTCAATCCTACCCAATCCTCTATCCTATCCTCTATCCTATCCTATCCTCTATCCTATCCTATCCTCTATTCTATCCTATCCTCTAGCCTATCCTATCCTCTATCCTATCCTCTCCTCTATCCTATCCTATCCGCTATCCTATCCTATCCGCTATCCTATCCTATTCTCTATCCTATCCTATCCTCTATCCTATCCTATCCTGTATCCTGTCCTGTCATCTATCCTATCCTATCCTCTATCCTATCCTATCCTCAATCCTATCCTATCCTCTATCCTATCCTATCCTATTCTCTATCATATCCTATACTCTACCCTATCCCATCCTCTATCCTATGCTATCCTCTATCCTATCCTATCCTCTAAACTATCCTATCCTCTATCCTATCCAATCCCCTATCCTATCCTCTATCCTATCCTATCCTATCCTCTATCCTATCCTTTCCTCTATCCTATCCTATCCTCTATCCGAACCTATCCTCTATCCTATCCTATCCTCTATCCTATAATATCATATATCCTATCCTATCCTCTATCCTATCCTATTCTCTATCCTATCCTATCCTATATCCTATCATCTATCCTATCGTCTATCCTATCCTATCCTCTATCCTATCCTATCCTCTATCCTATCCTATCCTCTATGCTATCCTATCCTCTATCCTATCCTATCCTCTATCCTATCCTATCCTCTATCCTATCCTATCCTCTATCCTATCCTATCCTCTATCCGATCCTATCCTCTATCCTATCCTATCCTCTATCCTATCCTATCCTCTATCCTATCCTATCCTCTATCCTATCCTATCCTCTATCCTATCGAATCCCCTATCGTATCCTCTATCCCATCCTATCCTCTATCCTATCCTATCCGCTACCCTATCCTATCCTCTATCCTATCATATACCCTATCGTATCCTCTATGCTATCCTATCCTCAATCCTATCTTATCCTCTATCCTATCCTATCAGCTATCCTATCCTATTCTCTTTCCTATCGTATCCTCTGTCCTATCCTATCCTCTATCCTATCCTATCCTCTATCCTATCCTATCCTCTATCCTATCTTATCCTCTATTATATCCTATTATATTCTCTATCCCATAATATCCTCAATCCTACCCAATCCTCTATCCTATCCTCTATCCTATCCTATCCTCTATCCTATCCTATCCTCTATTCTATCCTATCCTCTAGCCTATCCTATCCTCTATCCTATCCTCTCCTCTATCCTATCCTATCCGCTATCCAATCCTATCCGCTATCCTATCCTATTCTCTATCCTATCCTATCCTCTATCCTATCCTATCCTGTATCCTCTCCTGTCATCTATCCTATCCTATCCTCTATCATATCCTATTATATCCTCTATCCCATAATATCCTCAATCCTACACAATCCTCTATCCTATCCTCTATCCTATCCTATCCTCTATCCTATCCTATCCTCTATTCTATCCTATCCTCTAGCCTATCCTATCCTCTATCCTATCCTCTCCTCTATCCTATCCTATCCGCTATCCAATCCTATCCTCTATCCTATCCTATCCTGTATCCTCTCCTGTCATCTATCCTATCCTATCCTCTATCCTATCCTATCCTCAATCCTATCCTATCCTCTATCCTATCCTATCCTATTCTCTATCATATACTATCCTCAATCCTACCCAATCCTATATCCTATCCTCTATCCTATCCTCTATCCTATCCTATCCTCTATCCTATCCTATCCTATCCTCTATCCTATCTTATCCTCTATCCTATCCTATCTTCTATCCTATCCTATCCTCTATCCTATCCTATCCTCTGTCCTATCCTATCCTGTATCCTATCCTATCCTCTATCCTATCCTATCCTCTATCCTATCGAATCCCCTATCGTATCCTCTATCCCATGCTATCCTCTATCCTATCCTATCCGCTATCCTATCCTATTTTCTATCCTATTCAATCCCCTATCGTATCCTCTATACTATCCTATCATCTATCCTATCCTAACCTCAATCCTTTTCTTCCATCTATCCTATACTATCCTCTATCCTATCCTATTCTCTATCCTATCCTATCCTCTATCCTATCCTATCCTATCCGCTATCCCATAATATCATCAATCCTATCCAATCCTATATCCTATCCTCTATCCTATCCTATCCTCTATCCTATCCTATCCTCTATTCTATCCTATCCTCTAGCCTATCCTATCCTCTATCCTATCCTCTCCTCTATCCTATCCTATCCGCTATCCAATCCTATCCGCTATCCTATCCTATTCTCTATCCTATCCTATCCTCTATCCTATCCTATCCTGTATCCTCTCCTGTCATCTATCCTATCCTATCCTCTATCCTATCCTATCCTCAATCCTATCCTATCCTCTATCCTATCCTATCCTATTCTCTATCATATACTATCCTCAATCCTACCCAATCCTATATCCTATCCTCTATCCTATCCTCTATCCTATCCTATCCTCTATCCTATCCTATCCTATCCTCTATCCTATCTTATCCTCTATCCTATCCTATCTTCTATCCTATCCTATCCTCTATCCTATCCTATCCTCTGTCCTATCCTATCCTGTATCCTATCCTATCCTCTATCCTATCCTATCCTCTATCCTATCGAATCCCCTATCGTATCCTCTATCCCATGCTATCCTCTATCCTATCCTATCCGCTATCCTATCCTATTTTCTATCCTATTCAATCCCCTATCGTATCCTCTATACTATCCTATCATCTATCCTATCCTAACCTCAATCCTTTTCTTCCATCTATCCTATACTATCCTCTATCCTATCCTATTCTCTATCCTATCCTATCCTCTATCCTATCCTATCCTATCCGCTATCCCATAATATCATCAATCCTATCCAATCCTATATCCTATCCTCTATCCTATCCTATCCTCTATCCTATCCTATCCTCTATCCTATCCTATCCTCTATCCTATCTTATCCTCTATCATATCCTATTATATCCTCTATCCCATAATATCCTCAACCCTACCCAATCCTCTATCCTATCCTCTATCCTATCCTATCCTCTATCCTATCCTATCCTCTATTCTATCCTATCCTCTAGCCTATCCTATCCTCTATCCTATCCTCTCCTCTATCCTATCCTATCCGCTATCCAATCCTATCCGCTATCCTATCCTATTCTCTATCCTATCCTATCCTCTATCCTATCCTATCCTGTATCCTCTCCTGTCATCTATCCTATCCTATCCTCTATCCTATCCTATCCTCAATCCTATCCTATCCTCTCTCCTATCCTATCCTATTCTCTATCATATACTATCCTCTATCCTATCCTATCCTCTATAATATCCTATCCTCTATCCTATCCTATCCTCTATCCTATCCTATCCTATCCTATCCTCTATCCTATCTTATCCTCTATCATATCCTATCCTATCCTCTATCCCATAATATCCTCAATCCTACCCAATCCTATATCCTATCCTCTATCCTATCCTCTATCCTATCCTATCCTCTATCCTATCCTATCCTCTATCCTATCCTATCCTCTATCCTATCCTATCCTCTATCCTATCCTATCCTCTATCCTATCCTATCCACTATCCTATCCTATCCTCTATCCTATCCTATCCTCTATCCTATCCTATCCTCTATCCTATCCTATCTTCTATCCTATCCTATCCTCTATCCTATCCTATCCTCTGTCCTATCCTATCCTGTATCCTATCCTATCCTCTATCCTATCCTATCCTCTATCCTATCGAATCCCCTATCGTATCCTCTATCCCATGCTATCCTCTATCCTATCCTATCCGCTATCCTATCCTATTTTCTATCCTATTCAATCCCCTATCGTATCCTCTATCCTATCCTATCATCTATACTATCGTACCGTCAATCCTATCCTGTCCTCTATCCTATCCTATCCTCCATCCTATCTTATTCTCTATCCTATCCTATCCTCTATACTATCCTATCATCTATCCTATCCTAACCTCAATCCTTTTCTTCCATCTATCCCATCCTATCCTCTATCCTATCCTATCCGCTACCCTATCCTATCCTCTATCCTATCATATACGCTATCGTATCCTCTATGCTATCCTATCCTCAATCCTATCTTATCCTCTATCCTATACTATCCTCTATTATATCCTATTCTCTATCCTATCCTATCCTCTATCCTATCCTATCCTCAATCCTATCCTATCCTCTATCCTATCCTATCCTCTATCCTATCCTATCCTCTATCCTATCCTATCCTCTATCCTATCTTATCCTCTATCATATCCTATTATATCCTCTATCCCATAATATCCTCAATCCTACCCAATCCTCTATCCTATCCTCTATCCTATCCTATCCTCTATCCTATCCTATCCTCTATTCTATCCTATCCTCTAGCCTATCCTATCCTCTATCCTATCCTCTCCTCTATCCTATCCTATCCGCTATCCTATCCTATCCGCTATCCTATCCTATTCTCTATCCTATCCTATCCTCTATCCTATCCTATCCTGTATCCTGTCCTGTCATCTATCCTATCCTATCCTCTATCCTATCCTATCCTCAATCCTATCCTATCCTCTATCCTATCCTATCCTATTCTCTATCATATCCTATACTCTACCCTATCCCATCCTCTATCCTATCCTATCCTCTATCCTATCCTATCCTCTAAACTATCCTATCCTCTATCCTATCCAATCCCCTATCCTATCCTCTATCCTATCCTATCCTATCCTCTATCCTATCCTTTCCTCTATCCTATCCTATCCTCTATCCGAACCTATCCTCTATCCTATCCTATCCTCTATCCTATCCTATTCTCTATCCTATCCTATCCTATATCCTATCATCTATCGTATCGTCTATCCTATCCTATCCTCTATCCTATCCTATCCTCTATCCTATCCTATCCTCTATGCTATCCTATCCTCTATCCTATCCTATCCTCTATCCTATCATATCCTCTATCCTATCCTATCCTCTATCCTATCCTATCCTCTATCCGATCCTATCCTCTATCCTATCCTATCCTCTATCCTATCCTATCCTCTATCCTATCCTATCCTCTATCCTATCGAATCCCCTATCGTATCCTCTATCCCATCCTATCCTCTATCCTATCCTATCCGCTACCCTATCCTATCCTCTATCCTATCATATACCCTATCGTATCCTCTATGCTATCCTATCCTCAATCCTATCTTATCCTCTATCCTATCCTATCAGCTATCCTATCCTATTCTCTTTCCTATCGTATCCTCTGTCCTATCCTATCCTCTATCCTATCCTATCCTCTATCCTATCCTATCCTCTATCCTATCCTATCCTCTATCCTATCTTATCCTCTATTATATCCTATTATATTCTCTATCCCATAATATCCTCAATCCTACCCAATCCTCTATCCTATCCTCTATCCTATCCTATCCTCTATCCTATCCTATCCTCTATTCTATCCTATCCTCTATCCTATCCTATCCTCTATCCTATCCTATCCTCTATGCTATCCTATCCTCTATCCTATCCTATCCTCTATCCTATCCTATCCTCTATCCTATCCTATCCTCTATTCTATCCTATCCTCTAGCCTATCCTATCCTCTATCCTATCCTCTCCTCTATCCTATCCTATCCGCTATCCAATCCTATCCGCTATCCTATCCTATTCTCTATCCTATCCTATCCTCTATCCTATCCTATCCTGTATCCTCTCCTGTCATCTATCCTATCCTATCCTCTATCATATCCTATTATATCCTCTATCCCATAATATCCTCAATCCTACCCAATCCTCTATCCTATCCTCTATCCTATCCTATCCTCTATCCTATCCTATCCTCTATTCTATCCTATCCTCTAACCTATCCTATCCTCTATCCTATCCTCTCCTCTATCCTATCCTATCCGCTATCCAATCCTATCCGCTATCCTATCCTATTCTCTATCCTATCCTATCCTCTATCCTATCTTATCCTCTATCATATCCTATTATATCCTCTATCCCATAATATCCTCAATCCTACCCAATCCTCTATCCTATCCTCTATCCTATCCTATCCTCTATCCTATCCTATCCTCTATTCTATCCTATCCTCTAGCCTATCCTATCCTCTATCCTATCCTCTCCTCTATCCTATCCTATCCGCTATCCAATCCTATCCGCTATCCTATCCTATTCTCTATCCTATCCTATCCTCTATCCTATCCTCTATCCTATCCTATCCTATCCTATCCTCTATCCTATCTTATCCTCTATCATATCCTATCCTATCCTCTATCCCATAATATCCTCAATCCTACCCAATCCTATATCCTATCCTCTATCCTATCCTCTATCCTATCCTATCCTCTATCCTATCCTATCCTCTATCCTATCCTATCCTCTATCCTATCCTATCCTCTATCCTATCCTATCCTCTATCCTATCCTATCCACTATCCTATCCTATCCTCTATCCTATCCTATCCTCTATCCTATCCTATCCTCTATCCTATCCTATCTTCTATCCTATCCTATCCTCTATCCTATCCTATCCTCTGTCCTATCCTATCCTGTATCCTATCCTATCCTCTATCCTATCCTATCCTCTATCCTATCGAATCCCCTATCGTATCCTCTATCCCATGCTATCCTCTATCCTATCCTATCCGCTATCCTATCCTATTTTCTATCCTATTCAATCCCCTATCGTATCCTCTATCCTATCCTATCATCTATACTATCGTACCGTCAATCCTATCCTGTCCTCTATCCTATCCTATCCTCCATCCTATCTTATTCTCTATCCTATCCTATCCTCTATACTATCCTATCATCTATCCTATCCTAACCTCAATCCTTTTCTTCCATCTATCCCATCCTATCCTCTATCCTATCCTATCCGCTACCCTATCCTATCCTCTATCCTATCATATACGCTATCGTATCCTCTATGCTATCCTATCCTCAATCCTATCTTATCCTCTATCCTATACTATCCTCTATTATATCCTATTCTCTATCCTATCCTATCCTCTATCCTATCCTATCCTCAATCCTATCCTATCCTCTATCCTATCCTATCCTCTATCCTATCCTATCCTCTATCCTATCCTATCCTCTATCCTATCTTATCCTCTATCATATCCTATTATATCCTCTATCCCATAATATCCTCAATCCTACCCAATCCTCTATCCTATCCTCTATCCTATCCTATCCTCTATCCTATCCTATCCTCTATTCTATCCTATCCTCTAGCCTATCCTATCCTCTATCCTATCCTCTCCTCTATCCTATCCTATCCGCTATCCTATCCTATCCGCTATCCTATCCTATTCTCTATCCTATCCTATCCTCTATCCTATCCTATCCTGTCATCTATCCTATCCTATCCTCTATCCTATCCTATCCTCAATCCTATCCTATCCTCTATCCTATCCTATCCTATTCTCTATCATATCCTATACTCTACCCTATCCCATCCTCTATCCTATCCTATCCTCTATCCTATCCTATCCTCTAAACTATCCTATCCTCTATCCTATCCAATCCCCTATCCTATCCTCTATCCTATCCTATCCTATCCTCTATCCTATCCTTTCCTCTATCCTATCCTATCCTCTATCCGAACCTATCCTCTATCCTATCCTATCCTCTATCCTATAATATCATATATCCTATCCTATCCTCTATCCTATCCTATTCTCTATCCTATCCTATCCTATATCCTATCATCTATCCTATCGTCTATCCTATCCTATCCTCTATCCTATCCTATCCTCTATCCTATCCTATCCTCTATGCTATCCTATCCTCTATCCTATCCTATCCTCTATCCTATCCTATCCTCTATCCGATCCTATCCTCTATCCTATCCTATCCTCTATCCGATCCTATCCTCTATCCTATCCTATCTTCTATCCTATCCTATCCTCTATCCTATCCTATCCTCTATCCTATCCTATCCTCTATCCTATCGAATCCCCTATCGTATCCTCTATCCCATCCTATCCTCTATCCTATCCTATCCGCTACCCTTTCCTATCCTCTATCCTATCATATACCCTATCGTATCCTCTATCCTATCATATACCCTATCGTATCCTCTATGCTATCCTATCCTCAATCCTATCTTATCCTCTATCCTATCCTATCAGCTATCCTATCCTATTCTCTTTCCTATCGTATCCTCTGTCCTATCCTATCCTCTATCCTATCCTATCCTCTATCCTATCCTATCCTCTATCCTATCCTATCCTCTATCCTATCCTATCCTCTATCCTATCTTATCCTCTATTATATCCTATTATATTCTCTATCCCATAATATCCTCAATCCTACCCAATCCTCTATCCTATCCTCTATCCTATCCTATCCTCTATCCTATCCTATCCTCTATTCTATCCTATCCTCTAGCCTATCCTATCCTCTATCCTATCCTCTCCTCTATCCTATCCTATCCGCTATCCAATCATATCCGCTATCCTATCCTATTCTCTATCCTATCCTATCCTCTATCCTATCCTATCCTGTATCCTCTCCTGTCATCTATCCTATCCTATCCTCTATCATATCCTATTATATCCTCTATCCCATAATATCCTCAATCCTACCCAATCCTCTATCCTATCCTCTATCCTATCCTATCCTCTATCCTATCCTATCCTCTATTCTATCCTATCCTCTAACCTATCCTATCCTCTATCCTATCCTCTCCTCTATCCTATCCTATCCGCTATCCAATCCTATCCGCTATCCTATCCTATTCTCTATCCTATCCTATCCTCTATCCTATCCTATCCTGTATCCTCTCCTGTCATCTATCCTATCCTATCCTCTATCCTATCCTATCCTCAATCCTATCCTATCCTCTATCCTATCCTATCCTATTCTCTATCATATACTATCCTCTATCCTATCCTATCCTCTATAATATCCTATCCTCTATCCTATCCTATCCTCTATCCTATCCTATCCTATCCTCTATCCTATCTTATCCTCTATCATATCCTATCCTATCCTCTATCCCATAATATCCTCAATCCTACCCAATCCTATATCCTATCCTCTATCCTATCCTCTATCCTATCCTATCCTCTATCCTATCCTATCCTCTATCCTATCCTATCCTCTATCCTATCCTATCCTCTATTCTATCCTATCCTCTATCCTATCCTATCTTCTATCCTATCCTATCCTCTATCCTATCCTATCCTCTGTCCTATCCTATCCTGTATCCTATCCTATCCTCTATCCTATCCTATCCTCTATCCTATCGAATCCCCTATCGTATCCTCTATCCCATGCTATCCTCTATCCTATCCTATCCGCTATCCTATCCTATTTTCTATCCTATTCAATCCCCTATCGTATCCTCTATCCTATCCTATCATCTATCCTATCCTAACCTCAATCCTTTTCTTCCATCTATCCCATCCTATCCTCTATCCTATCCTATCCGCTACCCTATCCTATCCTCTATCCTATCATATACCCTATCGTATCCTCTATGCTATCCTATCCTCAATCCTATCTTATCCCCTATCCTATACTATCCTCTATCCTATCCTATTCTCTATCCTATCCTATCCTCTATCCTATCCTATCCTCAATCCTATCCTATCCTCTATCCTATCCTATCCTCTATCCTATCCTATCCTCTATCCTATCTTATCGTCTATCATATCCTATTATATCCTCTATCCCATAATATCCTCAATCCTACCCAATCCTCTATCCTATCCTCTATCCTATCCTATCCTCTATCCTATCCTATCCTCTATTCTATCCTATCCTCTAGCCTATCCTATCCTCTATCCTATCCTCTCCTCTATCCTATCCTATCCGCTATCCTATCCTATCCGCTATCCTATCCTATTCTCTATCCTATCCTATCCTCTATCCTATCCTATCCTCTATCCTATTCTATCCTCTATCCTATCCTATCCTCTATTATATCCTATCCTCTATCCTATCCTATCCTCTATCCTATCCTATCCTATCCTCTATCCCATAATATCCTCAATCCAATCCAATCCCATATCCTATCCTCTATCCTATCCTCTGTCCTATCCTATCCTCTATCCTATCCTATCCTCTATCCTATCCTATCCTCTATCCTATCCAATCCCCTATCGTATCCTCTATCCCATCCTATCCTCTACCCTATCCTATCCGCTACCCTATCCTATCCTCTATCCTATCATATCCCCTATCGTATCCCCTATCCCATCCTATCCTCTATGCTATCCTATCCTCAATCCTATCTTACCCTCTATCCTATCCTATCAGCTATCCTATCCTATCCTCTATCCTATCCTATCCACTATCCTATCCTATCCATTATCCTATCCTATCCTATACTCTATCCTATCCTCTATCCTATCCTATCCTCTATCCTATCCTATCCTTTCCTCTATCCTATCCTATCCTCTATTCTATCCTATCCTCTATCGTCTCCTGTCCTCTATCCTATCCAATCCCCTATCCTATCCTCTATCGTCTCCTATCCTCTATCCTATCCAATCCCCTATCTTATCCTCTATCCTATCCTATCCTCAATCCTATCCTATCCCCTATCCTATCCTATCCTCTATCCTATCCTATCCTCTATCCTATCCTATCCTCTATCCTATCCTATCCTCAATCCTATCCTATCCTCTATCCTATCCTATCCTCTATGCTATCCTATCCTCTATCCTATCCTATCCTCTATCCTATCCTATCCGCTATCCTACCCTATCCGCTATCCTATCCTATTCTCTATCCTATCCTATCCTCTATCCTATCCTATCCTCTATCCTATCCCATCCTCTATCCTATCCTATCCTCTATCCTATCCTATCCTGTATCCTTTCCTGTCATGTATCCTATCCTATCCTCTATC